>NC_071388.1:197679137-197892054 GCF_022682495.2 Desmodus rotundus | reverse complement strand
GGGCGGAGCGGGGTTACTACGGGTCATTTGGCGGAGCCGCCGCGGACGGGACCCGGCCGCAGCTGCCACGGGGCTAGAACTGGGTTGGCGGAGAGGGACTGAACCGCGACGGAGAGAGGAGGAGAGCCGGGTTCTGCGGCCGGGACTGGGACTGAGGGGAGGTGGGTCCCGCGGAGTCTGCAGAAAGGGCCGTCCCTCCTGGGGGAAAAGACTCCCCCGCCCCCCCAAAAAAACAGAACGGAAGATGCACTTTTTACTCCTGTATATCTAAATTCGTCTAGATCATGAAATAATGTGCATATTGTTTTCATTCTTAACTAGAGTCGTTATCCTGTTTTGGCACAAATTTCTGTCATTTTTGTCAAATAAAATGATTTTGGGAAATGCCGTAAGCGAAGGGGGCTCAAAAATTCAAAGCATGTTCCTTTATTATTTCTTTTGTTTTGGTTTCCTCTAACCCAGTAAATACCCCATTTCCCCTAAATGCACCCACTGTTTATGCAAGGTTGGCACTTGTTTTCAAAGGATAAAGTTTACTCTCCAAATTATTGGTTTTGGATGTTCTTATGAACCTAAAAGTGTCTCTGATTAAAAGCTTGCCTTTGTATCTCATTTTAGACACTACAGAAAGGAATAAAGACGTGGAAGGCAGGTAGACTGCCTTCCCACAAGCAAATAAACAAAAAGGCAGAAACCAAAACACGAATAACTAAAACCATAACTGCAGCGCGCTGTAAGAAAGACCACCTTCATTACCCTAGTAGTAGCAGGCTTGGGTTTTTTGGGGTATTTTTTTTCCATTCCAACATACTTTTAGTTAGTCTATGAACAAAATTGTAACATTAAATCAGATTTGATAGCACGGGAAATAAAACAGATTTGGAGGGGTTTGATTTTTTTTAAGTAGTGGTGGGGCTAACATAGCGACTTGAATAGTAAATCTAGATGCTGCGAAGCAAAACATTTCGTTAAGTAGGTGAAAGGTGACAGTCATGAGCCAGCCTCAGGCTAAAGCAGAGGCTCACTTCCCAGGAGAATCTCAAAATATGGGAAGCTGCCTGAACTTGAACTAGGTGGAGTGATAATACACAGAGCAAAGCAAGCTCTCTCACCTTGGGCTCAGGCCAATTTAGCTACGTAAAACAATGTATCCCTGACTCAGGCAACCTGTTCTTCCACCTGAAAATACTGTATGTTCCGTTGCTTGTTAATCGACCGAAACACTATCAAAGGGTACACCCTGACAATACATGGAATACAGAATTTCTTATCTGAAAAGACTACCGCCATTCTGCATGCAGCAGGAAGTATATTTTAGAAGTAGTAGCTCCAAGGCCAGGAAAAAAAAACTCTAGAAAAATAACTAATTTACAAGAGAAGAAAACTAATATTGAACCTTAGTTGACTAGCAGACTATCAAATTTCAGCAACATCTTAACATGTTTCTTCATTATTTTATTTTTCTTTTTTCTTCACTATCTCTTTCCATTTTATAAA
The DNA here is from genome assembly GCF_022682495.2 of Desmodus rotundus. Taxonomy (NCBI): domain Eukaryota; kingdom Metazoa; phylum Chordata; class Mammalia; order Chiroptera; family Phyllostomidae; genus Desmodus; species Desmodus rotundus. Next base: position 197,890,557 of record NC_071388.1, on the reverse strand, counting down.
ATATATGTGTAAATGTATATATGTATTTGTATGTATAACTGTGTATGCATGTACATGTAGGTGCCTTTTATATACATATATGTATATATGTGTGGCATATTTTTGAAAGAAAATATTACTCAGAATTTAAATTTTAAATTCTCATCTTGTTTGCTTAAGCTAAACAGAAATGTAATATTTCTAGTCTTTAGATGTTTTGTTTTTTAAAAAATAATAATGAGCAGTTGCTTTTCCTTTAGAAAAGATTTCAGTCTACTTTTATTTTTATTTAGAGCTTTTGACAGTTACAGAATTTGACTGCATTTTCCTTTTTAGAAAAATTCAATTCCAAAACTATAAAGCAACTGAATGAAAATATCCAGCAGGTTCCTTTTATTGCTTTGTTATTTCTCCAAATTACAGAAGCACTGAGGGGAAATGCCTTTGTAATTCTCATGAATACCTAATGATCTGTTTCATTAAGGGCAGGAGAAATAATCTGTGACTGTATCATAAAATAATACTAGCATTTTCCATAATTTTTGTAATATAAAACCACAAAAAGCTTATGTTAAAAGTTTAACAGACACTGGCAGATTGGGGGGAAGGGGGAAGCTGAGGTGGTACATGATACTACATGCTTGAGTTAAGACGGCTCTGGCGGCAAGGAGAACATTCAACAAAAACCAACTTAAACTATGACATTTATTTACCTCACATAAAGATAATTCAAGAGGTCGGGCAAGGTCAAGATGGGTCAGGGACTCTGCCAGGTCACTGAGGACCTGAGCTTTCACCATTTTTCACTCTGTCAGTCTTAATATCCTTGGCTCCATCCTTACATCATCCTAGTCACAGAAAGCAGCCACCGCTTCAAGTGTCACATGAAAACACAACAGTAAGTGGCTAAAGAGTAGGGGCATGTTTCCTGAAGACCACTTCTTGTTAAGAATGAAACCCTTTCTCAGAAGGCTCACAACAAACTGGTCCTCAAGTCCCATTGGGTCACATATTTATATCCTAGCTTCAAGGGAGGCCAGGAAAGCGTCAGCATTTTTTGGCTTCTCCTGTGGAAGGCAGGTGCCATCAACAAAGAAGCAGCCATGGGAAGAAATGAACATCACCTGAAAGTACCCATCTCTGATGAAAACTAGCTTAACCAACAAAACCATCTGTTATCACACTTGAAATGTCCAGAAGAAAGCAATTCCAGGGGTACTGCTAAGACTCGCTGTCTGAATTCAAGCATTATATTCAACTCTCCAGGGTATTTGGTTTTTTATTATTTTTTACAGATGCTCAATAGACTTGATATATTTGATTAAAAAGAAGTAACCTAGATAAGTGATTTTCAATCTTTGCATTTCATGGCACACATAAACGAATTACTAAAATTCTATGGCACAACAAAAAATATATGTTTTGCCAATCTGACAGAAAAATAGGTATAAGTTTGATTCATTCACAAGACAACTATTGTTGTCTTGGCTCTTGTCATTTTTTTATCTGACAGTCTAAGAAAAAAGAGATCAGTGCCCCTGACTAAATAGTCAGGTATTGCACATTTTAAAAATTCTGTGACACATCAGTTGAAAATCACTGACCTAGATGTATAAGTTAGAATTCAGTTCGGTTGCATGGAACTGAGAATGCAAAATAATAGTGGTTGAAACATACAAGTGTTTTTATTCTATATAAGAGGAGTATGGAACCAGGGAGCTCCATACTCCTGGGAGTTCAGAGCCAGTACAGCAACTCCATGAAATCATTGAGGACCCAAAGTGCTTCTCTCTTTCTGTTCTGCTGTTCTTACTATGTGGCTTCTTCATGACTGACTTCCTTACTCAAGATCATAAAATAGCTGCTAGAGCTCCACTCATCACATCCACATTCCAGACATAAAAAAGGAAGAAAAGAAGAATACATAAGGCATGTAACTCCCAGTAATTTCTTTAAGGAAATTAAAAGAATTGTGGAATTGTTTTCCCCAGACAACATCTCACCTTATATTTCATTGATCAGAATGTCATCATTTATGAAGTGGATTGGGACAGAGATTTCCTAAAAGCACCCATCGCCATCTTAAATAAAATCATGGTTCTGTTATTAAGCATGAATGGGGACAACATTTACTGCGTAAGCAACCAACATCCTCTGCCCTCTCAATAAAGGTAAGGCTGCTGATGGAACCCACAATACATCTGGCACTGAAATACCTTCCTTTAACAAGATAATGTTCAGGGTCTTTCCAGGACCAACGAAAAGTGTTCCTGTTTGTTTCTCCCTTTGATTTAGAAGTTTATGACAACAGAGAGCAACTGTTCTACATTTTTCTGATAAAAAAGCCTTCCTATAATTCTGAAAAAAAATAATATCCAAACCTTCTCTTCTTAAGAACAATCTGTCTTAATTTCTTTCAGTTCCTTATTGAACTTCTCATCTTATTTCTTTTTCTCTGGACCTGCTATAGTTTCTGCACGTCATTGTAAACTATTTGGAAGCTGAGCCTGGATTAAATACTCTAATTAATTGAACATCAATCCCACAAATATTTCAGTGGCACCAGATGACAAGTATTGCAAAAAATAGCACTTTTTGAGACAGAAAAAGGCCCTGACCCTCAAGAAGCTTATATTGTAAGATAAGATCATTATAACAAATAATAAAAATAGTAAACAAGATAATTATAGAATTGAAAGTGCTCTTCAGGCATTCAAACAGGGTAAGTGGAAGAAAGGAGGAATGGTGAGAGTTTTGGGTAGGAAGGCCAGAAAAGACACCTCTGCAAGGTGACATTAAATCCTAACAAGGAACTCACTGGGGTGGGTGCGTTGGTTGGTTTGTTTGCAGGAAAGTCACCTGCCAGCCCTAGAGAGCCTCTCCCAGAGACTAGAAACATGTTCTTGTATCACATGGACTTGACCTGGTATTTTTAGGAATCCTGTTCAATTCTCAGAATCCATAAATATAAAAAGGAACACAGTCCTATTACCTAAAGCTTCATTAGATCTTGCTTTGTCATTTAAGGCATTTGACTCAAATGTCACACCCTCTGTTAAGCTCCCCCCCATGGAAAATTACTTGTCCCACTTTCTGTGTTTGTTCATGCTATTGGTTTACTGGTTAGGCCTCCTTAGGTTATAAGGAATAGAAAAATGCAAATTAAGCTTGCTTAATCAAATGCAATTGTTGGCTTACAGAATTAAAGGGAGTATATCTGCCTTCAGGGATAGTTTGATATGGGCTCCATTAAATCCAAAAGAGCAGTTTGACTCTCCATTGCGTGGGTTGGCTTCCTTGGTGTATTTGCTTCATCCTGAGCCTCATCCTCCCAACATCCTACCCCCACCCCATGGCAGCAAGATAGCTGGAGGACCTTGTGGACTCTCCTATTCCACTGGAAACTCAGATCCTCTTCCCAGAAATCTCATTTCCTCTTGAGGTTTTACATGTCCCTCCTTACCCAGTCAGTGCATTCAGAACTCTACCTATGTTCTCTGTATCCCGCCGGACCCACAGGCTCCACCCTGAGACTCTAGGGTGGAGTTCAGCAGTCCGCATCCAAAAAGTACTAAGGAAATGTATTGGGAAGCAGGGGTAGACCTCCCATAGGGAAATCAGAGCGCAGTTTTTAGTAAAAAGGTGAAAGGCAACAAAAGCCGCAGCTGGCACCACCCCAAGCTTAGCATTTCCTGTGCCGCCATATCGGGGCAGTTGTGCTGATCTCTGCCTGTAACTCCAAGATGGACTGAGTGTTGGAGAAGCAGCAGTATGGCTTCTTCATTTTGCCATCCCCTAGATCTACCCGATGTGCTGGGAGATGCAATGCCTGTACCAGGTCAGCTCAAGAAACCCTTGTCCCATCCAACTACTGAATACTCTTCACGCTCGCATAAGTGTACAGGGTACACCGACCTCTGTTGGTACTTGGAGTATGCTTAATCCCCCCCAAGATATCAAAGTGTTTCTTAAAACTCTGACGGAAGACTGTCCTCACCGTACATTTACTTCAGATATTTTCTGTGGTATCTTTAGTTTATCTTAATATTCATTCTTTCGACAATGAATTCATCCCTGTATTTTTTCTCATATATTTTAATCTGCTTTTACCATTTCATAAGTCTTCTCGTCTCTTCTAGTCTACTCAACATGTGCTCCTTGGGACCGCATTACCACCTGGGAGCTTTTAGGAAATGCAGAATCTCAGGCCTCACCCAGAATTACTTGAACCAAATCAGCATTTTAACAGGATTTTGTAAGTGATTCATGGACACATTAAAACTGGAGTATGCTGGTCCCTTGCTCTAGACTAGAGCCCTCTATTGGAGAAATAACAGGATCCACCCACACATTTTTTTAATTTCCTGGTAGCCACGTTAAAAATGTACAAAGAAGGAAAGCCAAATTAATTTTATTAACGTATTTTATGTAAATTCAATATATCCCAAATATCATCATTCCAACTTGTAATCAACATAAAAATTACTAATGAGATACTTTTGGGGGGTACTCTTTGAAACCCAGGGTTTACTTTATACTTAACAGCATCTCAGTTTGGACTAGTCACTTTTCAGGTGCTCCATACAGCCACACGTGGCTGGTGGCTACTGTGTTGATGAGCGCAGCTCTGGACTGTAACATGAATGAAAACAATAGACCGTGTCTGTTTCGCTCCCCCACTGATCCCCATGCCTTGCACAGTGCCCAGCGCCTTGCAGGCACTCAGTAAATGTTTGTTGAATTAATAAGTTTGAGAGGAAGGATATTTAAAATATTTAACCAGCACAGCAGAAGCACTTGCCAAACAGAATAGGTCCTCATACCAACTGAAACTAACACAGGATGTAAACAACCAGTACCGCCACATTGGTGAAAACTTGCATAATATCAGCCCAGAACACACGGGGTAGTCCAATCACTGCGTATCTCGAAGGAGAACATGGGATCCAAACAGGTGAGAGATTAGCACATAGTCACACTTTCCTTATTACAAAAACTAGGATTGGACCATCAGATCTTGACTTTCAACCCAAAAAGCCTTACACTGTGAAGGTGCTCACTAATGTGTGCAAAAGCATCATGCTGGGCCCAGTGGATGAAGAGACACGGAGAAGAATGTTATTCATGCACTTCCAAGAATACCCCAGTCAATTAAATCATTTTTATTTTCACTGGAACAGAAACCCCAACTCAAGCTGATATAAATAAACAAAGGCATTTATTCAGTTATGTAATTGAAACAGTAGAGGTAGCGTTTGCTTCTGGGACGGCTTCACCCAGACACGCATCAGCAGGCTCTGTTTTTCTGCCTCTCTGGGGCTATATTCCTACGTGGGTTGACATCATTGTCTGTGACGACCCCAGGCCTAGACTACCCTTCCTCAAATCACCAAACCAACCCCAAGAGATCATGGCTCTCTTTTCCAGAAATCCTGGGGAATATCTTCTTCCACTACGTTGGCTATGTTAGGATTAATCTGCTATTATTCCTTCAAAAACAGCTCTACTGTGCAGACAGATAAAATATTCCAACTCAAGTTGTTCAGGGCTCAACCCAAGAGCTGAGAGTGGGGTCAAGAAAGGTAGGTAGCATCAGGGCTTAGAGCGAGGAAGAACTTTTGAGTAAACTCAGCTCGAGGGAAAGAATGCTGGCGTGTAAGCGCAATGCCGTCTGCTTCGGGACCTGTGTTTCTGTTTGCTACTCCGCCACTGAGAAGGTAAAAGTCTATCTGAAATATGCCTCCTCTTCACCTTCTTTTTCCTCTCCTCTCTTCTTCCCCTGCCCTTCTTCTTCTATTTCCCACCCAAGATAGAAGCACCAGGTAAGTAGGATCGAGATTTCTGGTCAACGCCAAAGCAAAGAAGCCATTTCAGTTTTTTTCTTTTGCTCCTTCAGATCTTGACTATTGAAAGACTTTATTATTTGTATTTTTGCCATTGGATAAAGATAGTTTTTAGTCCAGAAATTTTTTTTTCAACATCAATATGTGGTTGCCTCTTGCATACCCCTAACTGGAGACCTGGCCCACAACCCGGGCATGTGCCCCAAATGGGAATTGAACTGACGACTCTTTGTTTCACAGGCTGGGACTCAATCCACTGAACCACACCAGCCAGGGCAGAAATTTTTAATGAAGACTATGTCATAACATCCAATTTTTTAAAGAATAAAGGTTATTTTTTTATAATCTTTAGGTGAAGGTTACTGATTTGCATCTTGCCAGTTTATTCTTCTTTATATTGATTCTCTAATGATCTTGTGAATATTTCTAGGATTCATACAAATATAAAAACATTTTATATGTTTTATAATTAGCTGTTTCACACACTTTCCATGTAATTTCTAAATCACAACACTCTAGTATTCGTTATGTCGCCACACATTTCTCAAATTGGTATAAAATGTGGAAGTATCCAAGTATTAACTAAAAGTCTAGTGAGAATCCCTACTTAATCTCACCTGGGTTCAAAACAGCTTCAATTAGGACTGGGGACCACCTACCTGTGCCTTCAGGACCTTGTTACTTAAAATGTATTTTCATGAACCAGCAGCAGCCGCCTCACCTGGGAATTTGTTAAAAATGTGGACTCTCGGGCGGCTCCCTGATATACTGAATGAGAGTCCGCATTTTGACAACATGCGATTTCTGTGCACACTAAAGGTCAAGAAGCACTGATTCCACACTATTGTCAATAAATTTACCACCAGATGTAGTTATACTTGCCACTGAGATGGGAGCCAGGCACAGAATGGAAACAGCTGGCCCAGAGAACAGACAGAGCATCTCTGATTTCTAGTGCCTGGCACGCTGAGCAGGGACATAATGAAGCTTCTCACAATATGCGTTTCCAACTTTTTGGCGTCAATGAGCCACACTGGAAGAAGAGTTGTCTTGGGCTACACATTAAATACAATGCAACACGTAATCACAAAAATCTCTCATGATATTTTAAGTAAATTTACAATTTTGTGTTGGGCTGCATGCACAGCCATCTGAATCGCATGTAACCCGCAGGCCATGGGTTGGACACCCCTGTCCAGGCACTGATGGGGGAAAAGCTGGGGTAAAGGTGGTAGAAGGAGAGATCTGAAGTTTGTTGCACTTGTTTGTTACTCCTACTAAAAGCAGAATCTCCTGCCATCCCCTGAGCTGTGCTAAGGGAGGGAAGGAAGGAAGGAAGGAAGGAAGGAAAGAAGGAAGGTAGGTCCCCTTTTCTCTGACTTCTCAGTGAGCCAAAGCAGCCCCTCCTAGGCTCTCTCCTGTTGCTTCTTCTACCCTAGGCTCTTCCTTGTTTCACTGTCCCCAGCTTTAATAAATGTACTCTCAGAAGAAAAAATAAGTGATTGGATCTTAGGAAGGGAGCTTGTTACTATTATGAAATTGCAGTTATGTCTTTAGGAAACAGAGTCCTTTACCCCTACTGGGTGTTCTGCTTATATTCTGTCTTCCCATCTCTGTAAAGCAGGAATCATGTGTCCAGAGCTTCCTTGTCTTCCTGCCCTGGGTCAGGCAAGCCCAGGCTTCTGAGTAAACACAGCAAAAGAGAAGCATAAAGCAGTGCTTCCTTTTGGACACATTTGCCGGAATCACTGTCTTCTCCTCTGTTTGATCAACTGGATGGATCATGTGAAATTTGAATCAGTGTTTACACGCATATTTTGCTTAATCCGATAAATGCCCCCATAAAGCACTTCCTGCTTCACCGAAGAAAACACTGACACTTTGTTAGGTATCTCCTTGAAATCCTCAAACTAGTGAGTGGTAGAACCGGCCCCACACACAGCTCTGACTCCCAGCACATGATTTTCTCTGAGGCACTACGTTGCTTCCCCAGGCAATAACGTCAGTCACCTGGTGGTCTGTTTGTATCCCACGAAACGTCCATGCGCGCAGATATTCTGGAAGCATAACTGGCATATTCTAAGCTTCACTGTAAAATAGTTAGCGTGTTAGATAAGTAATCACAATACTGAGTCTAAATTGAATGAAAGTCCAAAGTGAAAAGAAAATGCTCCCCGCCCCACACAAAAATGTAGAATACTGGAAGAGAGTAAAGAGTAATAAAGGAAGAGAAAGAGGAGGAAGAAGAGAGAATAGGACAAGGTTGTTTCTGCCAGTTAAAAAAAAGAGAACCCAAAACAAGAATCATTCATCAAAGACCATCATATTCCACTATGAAATTGGCACATAAGGAGGAAAAAAAGATATCTATTTTATTTATCTGAAAAAGAAAGGCTAAAAATTGTGGGGGGGGGTTAATTGAGTTTTAAGCAGCAGTTCAGAATAGAAAAAATTAGAGAGTTCCATTACCACCACGACCCCCGCCCTCTGCCTCATCTCAGGATTTAGAAGCAGAGATGGAAAAGCTGGGAAGTCGATGAGGTTCGCTTTTGACAGGCGGTTTGCTTGTGCCCCACTGAGAGCTTTGTTCCACTCAGACTCGCAGCCCGAAGGCCACAGGCCTGTGTACAGAGATGCCCTGCCCTCCGCACCCTTCCAACCTCGTCCATCCTTACCTCATGACCTGAAGCTACGTCCTCGGGACTTCACAACGTGGAGAAGCTTCTACAATATGTTGCTGCTGTACATATATCTACATAATGAAAATGCAGCAAGATGGCTGAAAAGCGCCTGGTGTAAGGAGGGGCACTGGCCAGGCGAGATTGTGAGGTGAAGGCAATTTCACCCTTGATCCCACGTGTTTCTGGGGTTTCTTTAGTCTTTTATGGCAAATTCCTGTTTGTACATTAATTATATAATTTTGTTAATGAGGAAAGAAAAAAGTGAGAAAAAGTATAGTTTAGCTCAACCGCCCCTTCCCAGGACACATTTTACTCACGAGCTTTTCGAAGCTTCCTGAATACACAGAAGAAATGTAAAGGAAAGGGCAGTTTCAGCTATTCCTGGAGTGGGACTGAAGCAGGGTGCAGCCAAGAGGAGGGCCCCAAGAAGGGATTTGTAATGGGGTCCAGGACTCGGGGTGTCCAGGAAATATTAGAAAAATGTATATAGGATGTCCTCACCCCCACAGGCCTGAGCCAAGGGGGATGGGACACATGGAACAGGGCCATTCAGAGCTGTTTTGGGTAGCAAGAGCTTTGCAGCTAACCCCTGGCACAATCATTTAACATATCTATAACCTTTAACTGGTTTCATGGATGTGTTAAGTAGCTGTGGCCATGCTTTGAGCCAGGGGGATGGGACCAAATTCCACCCAGGATGGGACTGGGAAGCAACTCCCCCTGGTTACAGGGCCTGCGTGAGAGCGTGGAGATGATTGGCTCCATGCCATGGGGCCACACCTGCCCAGACTTACTATGGCAGCCCAGTAAAGCTGGAAGAATACAGGGATGCTGGCAGGTGTAGCTGACTGTAGGAGGAGTCAGAAATGGGGCTGCAAAGGAAGATGGGCACTGGGATTTAAACCTAGGCCCGGCAGCCATAGGAAGGAGAGACCACGCGGCTCCAAAAGTAGTAGGGAGGACCACAAGGTTTGGGGGGAGAAAGGAGAGACCACGCGGCTCCAAAGTAGTAGGAGGAGGACCACAAGGTTTTGGGGAAGGAGAGAAGAAGGACCACGCGGTTCTGAAGGAGAGTAGAGAGGACCACGAGGTTTTGGAGTGCTGCTTCTTGCCATGCGGCTTAGGCAGCAGGAGAGACTTTGCAGCCATAGAGAAAGGGGAGAGAGGACTCTTGCTGCTGGGCCATGAGAAGGTGCCACATGGCTTTGGATTAACTGGAGATTGCAGCCGCCACACAGCTGATGGTGCCGGGAACCTGAATCACGGACTTCTACTTCTTTTCCTGAGACACGGTACCCCGGACTGGGCACAGGGAGAGGGAAGGACTGTGCATCTGTGGGTATTCTAGAGGACTTTAGTATCTTATTGAAGACATTAGGTCATTATTCTAAGTTTGTGTAACTTTTAAATAAACAATTCCTTTCCTTTTCACCAGTCTCTGGCATTGAGAGACGTCTTTCCTCTGGAGGCGGGCATTGCGAACCTAGCAGGTGGGCGTGGGGGAAGGAACCTCCAGAGACAGAAAGGGGGAATCCTTTCTGTAATAATTTATCGTGAAGGAACCACCCCTCCCCTCCTGCTCTGTAACATAAACACTAATGAAAACAAAAAATCTCATAATGTTTTAAGTAAATTTATGATTTGTGTTGGGCCATATTCATAGCCATCCGGGGCCACATGTGGCCTGTGGGCTGAGGGTTGGACACCCCTGGAAAGAATACAAGTTGAATACAGGGTAACCTCCATATGGGAATCGTCAAGTAAAAGTTGAGGCTTTCTTCATGTTCTATAAAATGTCCATTTTTACAAGAAGAATGTATTCATGTTTGCTTGGAGGTTAAAAATAAATATACAGCAAAATGAGTTTGGAAACACCTTTTGGCAAATGGGAATGGGATGAGGAATAGGTGCGCCCCATCTAAGTGGGCCACAGTTAAAGCAGTTTGATACCAGAGCTCCTTCTAGGGTCCCCTTTCCTCCGCTACTGGCCCAGAGTCAATGACCCCAGGCCTAGCAGGCCACGAACTAGATGAAATGGCCTGGATGAAAGGAAGCACATCCTTATCACATGACCACGGAGCCAGGGTCCTCTGCTATTTACACTTTCTCTCTAGATTTGCTGATTTCAGCAGTAATAAAACTTCTTTTGGTTGCAAGTGACAGAGACCAAATTTACTTACCTTATTCAAAAATGAGAATTTCTTCTGTCATGTAATTAGGAAAAAAACAAAAAAACAAAACAGGCTTGGCTTCCTGCCAAGTTGGATTTGGCATTCAAACATTATCGTCAGCAATTCATTTTTCTGCCTCTCCGTTCTTCCTTCTCTGTGCATGGGCTTCATTCCCAAGGCTTTTCCTCTGTGAAGCCCAGACGGGCAACCGGTCACAGCAGGCTTACAATTCTATCTTGTATTTCCACCAAACAACCTCAGTAAAAACAGAAAATCTCTATTTAGCTCCAGAGGAATTCCTGTTATGTAGCATCATTGGTCTTGTGTGGGCCATGCCACCTGTCTCTGAACCAATTGCTAAGAAAATGAGAACAGAATGTTCTGATTGGACTGGCTGAGGTCACGTGCCTGTCAATGAAGCAGGAGCAGAGGACAGTCCCACCTGAACCACAGGATTGGGTTGGTAGTGGAGTGTTGGACTCCCAAAGACATACCAACCTACTATTATTAAAAGAAAGGGAAAACATTGTTGGAAGGAAAAACAAGGGGTATCCACCGCTCTCCCTGACAAGCAGCCGGACCGAATAATACAGGTTCACTATCATTACCATCCTTTTTCTCTCTCCATTGTCTATGTAACATGCTCTGACTCTCAGGTGTCAGCCAATATGTTTTTGCTCTCCAAACTCGGAGTCCTAAGGAGCCCTCGGGAGGTTACTGTCAATGCTGGGAAGGGTTGTCTACGAAACGCCTGTTTGGGGCTGAGAAGGAATAGTTTTCCAAGAAGGGAACATTTATTCAACATATGTTTCATCCTTCTGTGCACCAAATATGTGGTTGACCCAGTGCCTGCCTACGATAATTAACCTAGTAAGGAGGCTATACAAGGAAATCGATTTTAAGACAACGTGATAAGGACTGGAATAGAAGTCTGTAGATGCTGATTAGAAAAAACTTTGGAGAAGAAGGCTCCAAATCAGCTGAGGACAGTCAGGACATGCTTCTACAGGGAGCATGTCCTTGAGGATGTGTCAGGGTTAGCGGAGAGGTGGAGGATGAGGGAGTGGATGGACACTTCAGGTGGAGAAGACAAGACGTGCCAAAGCACAGGGGCAAGATGGGCTGTGGCACATTTTTGTAACTAAGCAGGCCAGGGTAACTGCAGCTCAGGGCGGTGTGGATAAATGGCCGGAGCCAAGGCTGTGAAGAACATGAATGAACTCGTCAGCCATGTCAAGCCTGGATGTTTGAAATTTATCTTGCAAGCAATCATTGGCCCCGAAAGCTTCGAGGCAGAAAAAAAGTACGATCAAAGGTGATCACGTTTGTTTGTGTAATGACTCCCTGGAGAATGGGTTGCAGAGGAATAAGACTGGAGGTAGGGAGTCTACTTCAGTACAGTCTACTTCAGTGGTCCGGCACATTGTGTTAGGGAAGAACTGAACAAAACACAATGCGGATGCAGAAGGAATGGATTAGCAACACACAGGAGAATTGACAGGATAGAAAAACTAAGGGGAGTGAAGGCCAAGAAGAGAGAGGTGGGTCCAGGAGGGGTCCCAGGTTTCCGGTTTCGGTAGCTGGTTGGTGGGTGCTGTCATTCCAGCAGAAACCAGTGTTTCTGACACGGATGATGCATATGTTGGGGACATTCAGTTGGAGATATGTAACTGATACGATGGCCCCGAGTTCAGGAGAGCCTCCAGGGCTGGAACATAGATGCCATCAGGGACCAGGGGTAGCTGAAGCCGTGTTTGTGGATGGGTCTGTCAAGCAAACAGAGACGTGGGAAGGACAGAACCCTGGGTATCACCAACTTTTAAAAATCCAATAGATAAAGAGGAGTCAAGAAAGAGACAAGAATGAAAGGCTCAGGCATGGAAGGGTAAATGAGGATGGCTCTCTGACCAGGAAGGGTAGATTCTCCTCCTCATAGTCGTTTTCAATTCTCTTTTGGAAAAATGGTCTCATTCCCCTTCCCACTCTAATCCCTCCCTCCTAAAGATGCAGATGGGGAATGGGGATAAGAAAAGGTTTTTCAAAAATATGTGAAAAGGCTGCAACCTCCACACACAGACACACAGCTCCGGCACTTGAGCAGGTGGTCTTCACTCACTTCTGGCTCCTTGGATGCCCTCCAGCCAGCTGAGGTCACAGATACAGGACACATTCCAGGGGCACGTTCAAGGCAAAGCTTATCTTTAGAAATAATCAGCTGGACTTGAGAAGGCAGAACCAGGAAATTCTCTCTGTGAGGCCCACGGGGCCTTCTCCCCTACGCCTGCATCTGCCGCTGTAATTGAGGAATAAACAGCGATGTCGGGGCCATCTTGGAAGGGAGTAGATAGACGGAGAAATTTGCATATTTTCTAGTTCGTGCTGGAGAAGGACCAGGATGTGAATCCAATCCCGGTTCAGTCAGTGGCTCTTTGGCCGTGAGCCCCTCTCTGAGCCTGAATTTTCTTTATTGTCAAATTGAGACAATGAGCCTTACCTCATAACGTGTGTGCAGATGAAATGGGATCATCCATGTGGGCAGAGCCCCTGGTTTCACGTGAGAAGACTAGAATGATTATGTAATCAGCTTCTCTATCTTTTTTCTGTTGTTGTAGGAAAAACACGCGTAACATGTGCCATTTGCCGGGAGCAATTCCGTGGCACCGGCTACACGGGCAGTGTTGGGCAGCCATGGCCACCATGTGTTCCTGAAACTCTCCTATCACCCCACTTAGAAATTCCGTGCCCGTTAAGTAATTAATGCCCACTCTAGTCTGCGCCCCGCCCCTGGTAACCTCTGATCTACTTCTTGGGCCTGTGAATTTGGCTTTTCTAGGTCTTTCATCTAAGTGGAATCGTACATGTGTGTCCTTTTGGGCATGGCTTATTTCATTTACCATTTTCAAGCTGTTTCCGTGTTGTGATGTGTCAGAACTTCATTCCTGTCTATGGCTGAGTAACGTTCCATTGTGTGTATATATAACCCTTTTTTATCCGTTCATTTGTTGATGGACAGTTGGGTTTTCTGCTACCTTTTGGCTATTGTGAATGATGCTGCACTGAACATTGGTGCCCAGGTATCTGCCTGAGTCCTTCTTTTCAGTGTTTTGGTACTCGCTTAGGAGTGAAATGTCTGGGTCATACAGAAATTCTATGTTACACTTTTTTGAGGAACCACCAAACTGTTTTCCATGTAAATGCTCCTGTACATTTCCACCAGGAATGAACAAGGGTGCCAATTTCTCCATATCTTCACCAACACGTGCTATTAATGTTATTATTATTATCATTACTATTATTACCATCCTAGTAGTTGTGAAGTGGTTTTTCATTGTGGCTTAATGTGTGTTTAATTATCTCTGTCAATGAAAGGAAACAGTTCAGATGATCCAATCTAAACAAAAGTTCAAAGATACTATGACATTTTGTAACATTTGGGTATTACTTAACAGAGTCTGTGCCACACAAACCAAGGGTGATTATCTGGTTTAAAGAGTATTTAAAAAAATAAAGCCCAAACTTATATATCTGGCTCAAAGGAGGAGGGAAGCTCCTCCCTGGCCGGATGACTCCCTGACTGTGACCTCTACTGCTAGTTAGTCAGCAATGTCCCCAGGCTAACTCATAATGGCACGTCAAGAAAGGCAGCCTGCGTGCTCTAGGGCTGTTGTCTTTCTGGTTTATGATTTCCTCAATACCTAAAGACAATTAATCATTTTGTTTCAGCAGACATAACGGCTTCGATTATTGCAAGTTGATAAGAAATAACAATAATATTGTAATGGGTACTAATGGATGGAAGAGGGGATGCTGAACTTGAGTTGTTAAGAGGCATAAGAATTGCAAGGATCAGACTACCCACCATTCGATTTATAAGCATTTGTATTAGAAGATAGTCAGTTGGCCGTATACTATGCTCTTGAATGTATAAGCAACTAAGAAGGAAGTAGCTATTATTAATGTTCTTATTTTACATATGAGGAAATAGTCTTGGAGAAACTGAATAACTTGCCCAGATGATTGAACCAGAGTCAAATTCATCTGACTTCCGATGACACTCTGAGCTAAATAAATGGAGAAGTTGTGTCAGAGTAGCTGTATTTGTTTCCTAGGGCTGTAATAACAAAAGTACCACCAGCTAAGTGGCTTTAACAGCAAAAATACATTGTGTCACAGTTCTGGAGTCCAGAAGTCCACAATCACGGAGCGGCGTTTGCTCCCTCTGAGGGCTGTGCGGGAGAGTCAGTTCCATGTCCTCTCTCTCCTAGCTTCTGGGAGCCTCGGGCATCCTTTGGCTTATAGATGGCATTCTTCCTACGTCTTCATGCTGTCTTCTCTCTATGTGTGTCCTTCTCTATGTCCCCAAATCCTCTTTTTATGGCGACACCAGTCCAATTGGATTAGGGCCAACCCTAATAACCTCATTTTAACCTAATTACCTCTGGAAAGATCCTACCTCCACATAAAGTCACACTCTGAGGAACTTGGCCTTCAACATATCTTATTTGGGGGCAGGGTACACAGCTCAACCCATAACAGTAACTTAATATTAAGTTGTTTCTACCTCTACATGGGCTTGACTTTATAATGTCTAAAGGCTTTAGAATCTATTTTACATTTAGGAAAAAAAAATAAGTATAAGTTTTTAGCCGGGAGCCTGCTAAGTATTCCCCAAGCTACTTAAAAATCCTGCCACGTAACTCTGGACATCTGCTACTACAATGTTTTCAAAGTTTGAACTCTTGAGGAGTTTGGTTCACCATGCCTGAGGGCCTGCTTAACTTTTAGCATCGGTTCAAAAGGAAGGTCCTCTTTATTTTCAGATTGCTTCGAGGTTTATTTTTGAAATAAAGTTTCCATCTCCTACGGAATTCACAAAGTCCAGTGTATCTGGAAAAAGAGTGCCTTCGAGTTCAGAAATAAATTTTGGAACATAGACCTTCACGTACAAAAAAATAAAGACAAGAAAAAGATTTTACATTCTGATTTTACTTTTGTGAGAAAATAAGCCTACCTGTACCGGAATGCGTATAGGGTTTCTTGTTTGTTTTTTTAAGTTGTGGCTAGGTCTTTGCTTTTTCTCAACAAAGCTGAGGGTGAGAACGCAGAGAATGACTGACTGCCTGGCAGGAGACTGAGGAGTGGACTGGACAGGTCACAGGGTGTGAACGAGGCTCTGAGCTGCCCAGGCCCCTCCCCGCCCACCACCCCCTTCAGGGCTGAAGGATTTATTTCCTCAGCTGCTGGGAATGTTGGCAGCTGACAGCCCTCAACAGTCAGCCCTCTTTAGGAATTGCCCAGACTGGGTCAACCCGCCACACCCAACATCACAATCTCCTCCCAGAGTGGCCTGCATCCCACGACTGGTCCATGGAGGTATGCTAGACCAGCTTTTCGCCCCACCTCAAGATGACTCTCAAGAGCCCTCCCAGCCTCCACCGTCACCACCATACGAGGCCTTGTTGTGTCTGAGGCAGCCCATCTCCCTGTGACTAATTCTGCTAACGTGCCCTCACCCCACCCCAGCTGTTGATCTCGAGGACATCCCCTTAGAAAGCTTATATTATGTGATCATCTCGGTGCATGCTTCTGGGGAACCCAACCTGCCACAGGGCCCCCAGAAATGAAGACTCCAAGAGAAAGAGCAGACAACGGGGACAAACCTGGGGCAGGATTCTGGGCTGTGGCTGCAGTGGGACAGAAAAGGTCATGTGGGAAGCCACTTCCAAAGTAATTGTTTCATCCAGCGTGTCAAGGAATGGCTCTGGCACTTCAATGGAAAAAAATCATATTCCTCCAAAAACCTCAAGGGGCACTCAATAGCAATAACGCAAACAGAAGAATGAGGAGGAAGGCGATCTAGGAGCGACATATGGGTCAGGCTCTAAAAGCAAAGGCTCGAATGGGGAAAGGACAGCTATGTGAGTTCGGAGCATTTTTTCATGGTTCGAAGCTGAGACAAGCCAGCAGGGGAACTTGAAGATGTATTTGTAATTTGGCTCAACTAATACCTTGACATTTTCTTCCAGCGTTATGAGATGTCGTCTTGCACTTGAACCAGTTGCTTTATTGTAGTGAACAGGCCAAGTTAAGAATATTATAGCTGGATAAGCCCAGGCTGTGGGAACAGGCCAGCATTTGGGGGCATGGTTTTGATGGAGAAATGGTCTACCTTTACACCCTTAGATGGTGAGAGCAAAACCTGACCAGAGGCAATGGCCTGAATCTGTCCTGTGTGTCTCTGTGTCTGTCTGTGTCTCTGAGTATACGTCTGTGTGTATCTCTGAGTATGTGTATATGTATGTGTCTGTGTGTCTCTGTGGCTGTATGTTTGTGTCTCTGTGTGCCTGCATCTGTACGTGCACACCAGTGTGTGAGTGTGTGCACACGTGTGTATGTGTGAAGGGGATGGTATGTGTCTTGTGTGTTGCGATAGATTGGGATGGGAGGAGGAGTCTGCTGAGCAGATCATATCCTCTTTGTTTGTTGCCTTAGTTTGGGTCTCCCCAAAGGCAGAGGCAGCATTTGAGTGCAGGCAGTTTGACTGAGAGGTGGTCCCTGGAACCAGGAGGGGGAGAGCAGAGCCAGCAAAGGAAGAAATGTTGATAACAGTGTGTGTTATCCATTGCTTCTGTGGAAAGGGGGGTTTGGTTCCTTTGGGACCTGCTGAGAAGTGCTCCGAATGCTTCCCAGAATTTTCCACGCTAAGGACAGGAGGCTGGAGCCTTTACTCATGGGCTCCTCTCCATGGGTGCCCGAGGGCTACCCCTGCAGTCATGGCCTTCCCAAAACTCTAGGCTGTGTTCAAACGTTAGTGAGCAGCTCCCGGCGTGGGAGAGGACTCTGGGGTTGAAAATGGAACACCACAGGGCGTCTGCCTGAGCTCACAGGAAACTTGGCACCTCAGCTGTGACGAAATCAGAACTGCGAAGGCTGTGTTCCAGGCTGCCATAGACCTCCCCTCCAGTCACAGACTGCCAAGGGCTCTGGGAAAAGCAGTCACACATTTCACAAAGGCATATCTTGGTAAATTCTTGCTGGGTACTTATAATGTAAATTAAAATATTGATAAAGAAGTTTTATGTTGAGTTCCTTTGACTCAGTAATTAGCCATGATGGTTGTGGATGCTTTCTATTTTGGGAGTTTTAAGAGGTCAATACATAATCACACCTCTTTCTTTCCCTGTGGAGTTCTGAAGCAACTGAGAAATAAGACACAGGAGCCTGAGAGATGGAGACAACAGTGGCAGCCAAAAGGGCAGATCCGACTAACACTTTGTGCCTGCACAGCCTGAACCATCTGACCGAGCACCCGAGCAGAGGCACTTATCTGGGACCATGGCCTTGCCCTGGCCCACCAGAGGGGGAAGAGAATAAATCTCCAGTGGTTGCAGCCTTGCTGATTTTAAATAAATTAATTTTACCCAATCCAGAAATGTGCACCAGTGCCATCTGTCAATCAGATAACTCGCTTCTAATTAATGCAGGCATGTTATTCTGCTGGGAGTTCCTCCGTGTGGAACAATGAGGCAGGGAGAAGGACGATTTCTCCCAACAACTGTGAAAAATAAATCAGAGAAGCAGTGCACACCCCAAGTTCGCCCTGCAGTTCTAGCTGTTGACAGCGTTTTATTTGACGTTCACCTAGATGTGTACAATTTGCCTTGACAACCAAGCATGGACTTGCCTTCTGTTAAGTCTTGTTTCCCAACTACAGTGCCAGCTCAGGAAGGGTCTGTGTCACATTTTCTTTTGGGGGATCCAGAAAAGGATTCTGGGTTGGGGTCAGGAAACCCAAGTTGTGCTCCTAGGCCCTAGTACAGTGCAATTTCATCTCATGGTCTTGTATGTCCATTCCAGGCCCAGATATCAGTTTCAGAATGATCTACAAAACTGAGCAGACACTGACATGGTAGATGGGGTTAAGTGTGACCTAATGTGTGAGGAAAATAAGATATTTACACACAGGAGGCAGTGGGGTGGAGAGAAGCCCATGGACTAAGTTCTAGCTTTGGCCTTGCGCAGATCTGGGTTTACATCCTGGTTTCATCACTTTCTACCTTGAGAAATCTACTTGGGCTCTTCGTGTTTTCATTTTGTCCTGGGAAAAACCATGATTTCTATGTTGGGGGTTTGTCGTAAAGAGTTAATAAAACAGTGTAGACATTCAATAAATAGCAGTGATTACCTTTGTTATCTAAGGAGAGAATTTTAAAATACCATGAAAAAATACATGGTTTGAAAATAGGAGCTTCCTAAGGATTATCTTTGAAGAGTTAATTAACGATCTTGAAAATCTCCAGGCATTTCTAGGTAAGAGTGGGTGTGAAGTTATAGCTCATAAAGAAAAGCTTTTGGCGGTCCTCCATATTAGCAGGGAAAATTACTCAAACGTTGTCCCCTCTGCTCTTATCGCCTCTGAGCACACTGACTTTACCTGGGGTCGACTCCTCCAACCGGGCCTAGCACCTGCACTCAGTCCAAAAAGAAGACATGGGAAGAAAAATGCAATACCTGGCACAAAAATACTCGTAGACACTGAGTGAGCCCACAGGAGAACAAAGTAATGAAAGGATGGCTGAATAAATTACATTCATAAGAAGTACAAATACTCCTTTGCCCTGTGGGAGTGGCCAGAGATGACAGGCTACACTGGAGGACACCCATGTGAAAGCCGTGGAATAGGGTGCCAACATCTGGGTAGCTGTGGCCTGCATCCACCGTTCTAAAAGGCAATGGGAATGAAAAGAGCATGGAGAGGAAGGGTGTCCTGAGTATCTGAAGGTTGCCTCTTCTCCATCCATCACCCATCTCCTGCCCTCACCCATCAGGGCACAACAGGAATTCCCCCTGCCCCAGGGATTGATCTCCTCTCCGAGAAGGGGAGCGGGGGGCATGGTGGTGGTGGCGGCTGACTAATTTAAGATTATGGATGTGTTTCATCCCCTTGGCTACAGAGATTGACACAGGGGTAGGCCAGTTACCCAGTTTGGGTCAGAAATGGTGAACCCCCAGGATTATGAAGGGGGCAGTCACGTTGGAAGGTAAGATGTGGAGATGTGAGGTCTTAGGATGCTGCTGCCATCCTGCCTCCCGGAGTTGTGGGGTCAGGGAGGTAAGACACCCTGGAGAACCAGAAGATGATCTTTCTTGGTGAGGTTGTGTGAACTGGAAGCTCAAACCTTTCCTGGAGCCTATCTATCCTGGGACTTTATGAGCCTATACATCCCTTCATAATCTGCATTCATTGGAGATGTTTTTCTGTCGCTTGCAGAAAGTACAAATTAATGCAAAGGATCCTCTTTCCTCCACACCAGATGGAGTGTTGCTAGGGTGCTGACTCTGGCATAAGGTCCTGCTGAAGTCGGTGGCTGAGAATACCATATACACAGGATTCTGCCCTTGAAAATTAGCTTCTAAAACACTTCAAAAGACCTTGTCAGGATAAACTTAGTTACCAGGGGCAGAGTTTCTACCCAGAGTGGCTTTCTGTCAAGTCCTAAGAAAAATGCTCAAGTTTGAGTGGTTCATTACTTAGTAAATATTGCTTAAACATACCACTAGACACTATATTTAATGTATTCACAGTCTTTAGTACTACATCGAAACCTAGAGACATCTAGATTTCAATGAGAAATTTTTTAATGTACATTTCATACAACAATGTTTAATTCTTGCAGTCCAAAAGGAAACTCCATAGATGACCAGAAATACATATAAAGTCTTTGTTCCCATAAATAAAATTTTAAGTTATAAGGTATAGAAGAAAATAACTTCCAGCTCTGATGATTAAAAAGGGCAAGCATGAGTTTTAAGAGAATAAAAACGAGAATTTTTTTAAATCTAAAGGCCCTACCATGAAGATGCAGAATCTAAAAACATCATAGTCGAAAAATGCCAGAAGGATAACTAAAGAGGTTTTTTAGTTTGTTTGATTTTAATTCAGATATTAAGCCTACATCTGATTATGTCCAAAATACCAAGGTTTGCCAAGCATGAGGGAAGTAAATTGTCGCCCATCTGCAACAAGTTCACATTGTTTCTTCTTGTATTTTAGTCAAATAACAGATTTGATTTCTAATTTTCTTCCAAGAAGAGAGGTTTTGAAGTTGAATAAGGATTTTAAAAATCAAGGAAGTTAAATTATGAGAAAGAGAAAATTAAGTTATACCTTGGCTGTAGGTACCATGAAATGCATATTTTAAAGCTATAAGGGCTGCCCCATTTTTTGTCAGTGTGTTATAGAGTGATGTTAAAATTTTTCTTCTTCAAAAATAGAGATCATTTGCCTACAAGCTTACAAGAAATTAAGGTTAGTGTAAGAAGGGATCAATACACTGGTTTTCAACTCTATGTACTTTGGTTATTGTTTTATGGCTTAGTGACAAATTTAAATTTATCTAGAGAGATTGCCATTTAAATAATGTTGCTCACCTCTCAGCTTAGATTGTAGCAGCATCTAATCTAAAGCATATTGTCTTGGTTTAAACAAGCATTGCTCCTTCATTGTAATCCTTATTTTTAGGTAGAGTTGTTTGGTTTTCCGTCGTCTACCAAAGCATGCACCTTCCAATATTCTCAGCATGCAGGAGGGTGAAGGTGGGCAAATTTGTGTGGGAAAGTAGGAGCCTTGGGGAACATGTAGAGAAAGACCTTTTGTACAATTCCTGCCCTTTGGGAGTTCCGCTTCTCTAGTAGGGATTTGAGATGGTCTTCAAGGGGAATCTTGCCAAGAAGGAAAGGACTAATTGGCCTGGATGCCTAGGCCCAATATCAGGATTTGGATTATTGACAGCTAGTTCCAGCGGAAGGTGCAGCTTAGCCTGTCAAGAAAGCTGTGGCTGAACATATAAGTCTAAACCAGGGACATTCATAGAACCAACAACTTCAGCAAATATGACATCCGTCAGTGGGCTAATCAGGTTCTCCAGATTCTGTTGGCAAGATGTTTGGAACAAAAGTGGCCTCTCTGGCCTTTGTAATGTATTAGTGTTTTGGGGAGAGGCCCAAGGGAGAAAGCAGGCTTCCTACACAACAAGGAGGACTCCAGTGATTTACTTGGTTATGGGAGATATGAGCTTATCTGAATGTCAAACAAGATAGAGCAAGGCATGCTTATTAAGATAATAGAATGCTATGATCTTAGCAGGTGCTAGATATTCTTCAGCTACCATTATTCTAGATCCATAAATGGCCAAACAGGTTTGTTTTCTCCAATACAACTGTCCCTTCTGTATTCATGGGCAGACTACATCGGAAGGCCATTAGCATTTAAGTCAATATAGATTTGGTCCTACTTAGTACATCTTACATTTGTTTCTTTTTAACTCTAATAAAGATATGTGCTATATACTATCTTTATATTATTATACCTTAATGTTTCTCTCTCCTGGATGTTTTTATTTTAACTAAATAAGTTACGTATTAATTTTTTGAGCAGATAAAACAAACTTTAAAACTAAAACTAGTCATGCCCTACTTCTTTAAATTGGTTTATTTAACTTCTCTTATACATTTATATGGGAACTCTGCTTGGATAGAAGCTTCCAGAAATTTCTTCCTACAGTATAAAACTATATATGAATATAAAAAATAAATAGTACTTGTGTATTTTTAATCACAATGAGTTAAAATTGAATAAAGGATAATTTATACTTTATTAATGTGATATTAATAGAATAAATCCTTATAACTAATTTTTAAGGATTAGAGCAACGTAATTATTAACTTGAAATTAGCTTATTCATGCCCTGGCTGGTGAGGCTCAGTGGATTGGGTGCCAGCCTGCAGACTGAAAGGTCGCCAGTTCGACTCCTAGTCAGGGCACATGACTGGATTGCAGGCCAGGTCCCTATTTGGGGGCGTGTAAGAGAAAACTGATCTACATATCTCTTGCACATTGAAGTCTGTCTCCCTCTTTGTCTTCCCTCCCTCACTCTCTAAAAATAAATAAATAAAATCTTTTAAAAGTTATTTTATTCATTTAATCAATTTCCTCCTATATCTGTCACTCTGTAAGTGGTTATATTGCTAGCTTACAGCATTTGGAGCAAATTTCTAAAAATTAAAAAAAATTTTTTTGGGGTGTTACTTACTGCACTTAATAAATACTTCAGGTAAAATTGCTCCACACAATTTTTATTTTCCCTCAATTTTAAATATTTTATAAAAATAATGCCTCACTTGAACACATTAGAGGATCAGGCTGACAAATTCTTTTTTAGGGTGAGAGAGCGAGAGACATGGATTTTTGCTGCACCCACCTGTGCACTCATTGGCTGCTTTCCTCACATGCCTGACTGGGGCTGAACCCAGAACGCTGGCGTATCGGGGTGGCGCTCCAACCAACTGGCCACCTGGCCAGGGCACACATTTTGTTTTGAATGATGAGTGCGCTTTTCTGTTATAATTTAAAACTTTTTTCTGATTACTTTTAATAAAATTTTGGTTTTTTGAAAGACTTAAGTCACAAATTTGAGTTCAGAAGACATTACTTTCTGCAGTGATAGCAACATAACTGAACTCACAAACATCATTAATATTTCATTTCCAATTTATAAAAATTATAGCCAATTTACCCAAGGGGCTTTCTAAGCTGAGCTCTTACTGTTTTTTACAGAGAAAACTGATGTTGGGTTAGGAAGATAATTAGATAATAAAAAGACATGAGTCCTCCAGCAAGTTATCAAAGTCGTATTTAGCACTTTTGGAGCCAGCCTTGAGATGAAGTGGAGATGAGATGAGGAAGCAGAATATTCTGGGGAGTTCCAGGGAACGCACTGGCCCCAGCAACTCACACTCAGGCCCCGCACCCCCATTTAGAACTTCAGTTTAGAAAATGGGGAAGAGAGAAGCCATTGTCTCATTGAGTGAATGTTTGAGTCCCCAGCATACATTCTATAACATCTTAGCAGCACCACTGGTGAGCAAAACAAAGACACTGTCTTTGTCATCTAAAGGTCCAGTGGGGGACATAATCACATGAGCACATAAAGAAGGTTAAGGACAGAGAGTTAAGGGTATGTTTAGTCTGGAGGGTCAGAGGAGGCTGCCCGGAGGAGATGACTTTTAAGCTGAGATGGAATGGAGACAACATTCCAAGCAGAGACTGAGTTCCAGAAAACCAAGGAGGCAAGCAGGCAAAGTCTGTGTTTCTTTGCTAACATTAGTACCCTTCATCTCATATTTCAGGCTTCCCCTTAAGAACCTGCCCTCCCCTCTTCTCATCCCTCTCTCCCTCCCTCCCTTCCTTCTGTGCCCCTGAAAAATGAAAGAGTAAGGCAATTACATATATCAAATGAGCCATAACTTTCAGGTAGGAGAGAATGGGGTTAAAACCACAGTGAAATCCATTCAACCTAAGAAAGTAATACTGTTATTGTATATAGGGCTGCAGAGAAAAGCAGGACTTAATTTATCTACTATGCCAGGACAAATGAAAGCAAATGCCCTCGAATCCTTCCTGTAATGACTCCTATGTTGTCACGGCAGTGGTTTCTTGATGGCTTCTCTGGTCTCTTTGTTGTCTCCTATTTCTTGGAATTAGGTCTATAGAAACTTGTTTCTTATGGGCTTTGCTATTGAAGGAGTTTCCTGTTTGGTTGCAGGAAGTGCTTAATTGTTGATTGAGCCTATTGATCTATAAGGGGAGAGGTCTCCTATCAATAGAGTTTTTGTCTGGGTCTAGGTCAGCATTTATTTTAGTCAGAGACTTGATCTTTTCTGCCTGAGTGAGATATTGGTGGTCATCTGTGTAACTAAGCTAAGATGTAAAGAGACTGCAGAAATACAGAGATGAAGACAGCCAGCCCCGTTCCAAGGACACTGAACCTTCAGAAAACAAGTGTTTTTGGCATTTGACTCCCCTTCTTCAATAGTTTTTCTTTGTTTCTATCTGCTAGCGAGAGAGGGGAGCAGTAAAAAGCAAGTCTGCTAAAGATGTCTGCCCTGATAATCCTGAGGAAAATAGAGTGACACCTATTAGGAAAACCTATTATATATGGGGTGGGGTGGAGGGATGGGGAGAAAATGCAGACAACTGTAACTGAATAACAATAAAAAATTTTAGAAAGATAAAGAAAAACCTATTATATAGAGAAAAACCAATGTACTGGATTTGAAATTTTCCATGTCACATGGTACTATAGAAATTACCTAGAAAATACCAGAGGGAGATATGGACATATAAATATCAAATCATTAACTATGGCCCAGCCTATATTAATGGTCCAGCCTAAATTAGTGATATAGCTAATTCCATAAGCAAAAGACAATTCTATATTCTCGGGACCTCCCCCTTTACTTTTTCTAAGCAAAAACCTATATTATTGCTTTGCTCAAAGGAGAGGACTGATAATAAAAATACTATTTACCCACTTTATGAGAGGTCATGATTTATGATATGAAGAGTTAATATTAAACCTCAAAGGGACAGATAAGAGACCGGATCAGTAGATATATAGCTGAGGTAGTACTTTGTGTTTGGGGAACTGGAAAAAATTTAAGCCTGATCTATCCCAGCAATGAATTAATTTAGTCTTGGAACACAAGGGTGTCCTCAATGGATCAGAGAAGTTGAAGAATTAATGATAGAGGGCCCTGGGGGTCAGCACTAAGGGTCAAGATTAATCACCAAAGGAAAACAAAGCTTAACGTTGGGAGCAGTCCCAGAAGAGCACTTAGCTGAGAGGCAAGGGATGTAAGGAGCGGCGCACAGTGAAGGTGACGAAAAGGAGAGGTGAAGGAGAGGGAGGTGGGCTATTTGGAGAGCTGGGGGATTTGCTCATGGAAAACCACTGTTGAACATTAGCAAATTATATTGGTTAAAATTGGAGGGAAAAAAAGAAGAAAGAAAAAGCCAGTAGCAGTAGCAGCATCAGCTAAACTGTGCCTATGGTCATTTTGGGGACAAGACGATCATTTACAATAGAAACTTCTTTAAAGTTCTGGGTCAGTACTGAAGATATTGGCAGTGACTGTCAAACGTTTGGACCACATCCCACAGAAAGGAACGTGTGCAGCCCAGTGCACACACACATGTATGTACAGAGTTTTCACAGAACAACGCTTACCCTCACCATGGATTATGAACTCTGTTTTCTATCTATTACAATTTTTAAAAATTTGTATTTAATTTAAATGCACTTCCTACCCTCAGTGCACATAGCTCCCAGTCTGAGAAGTAAGGAGATTTTAATAGAAAGGCACTTGTCCATGTCTTCCAAAATAGTCAGTTCCTCCTCCCAGACAGGATGGGTTCTGGTTCTCTGGGTTCTGGCACTTGGAGCTCATAGGCAAACAACTCTGGTGCATAAGATCTCTCCATGTCACTTTCCTTCTAAGACAGATACTTCAGTTCCACTCTTTATGCCTTTGACTTTGAGTTATACATGGATTTTTAAAAAATATTCAAAGGCCACATGCCATAACCCCATTCATTTATGATACGAGGAAGCTGACTCTGACTCACTCCTCTGCATGGGACTGTGAGCTGGCCTGAACACTATTACGACTGTCGCTTTAGCATGGAAAGACTCCCTCTCCCAATCAACAGCAGCTTTCTGTAACCCATCTATATATACGTGCCACTAGAAAGAGGGCGTGAAGTGACACAACCCTAACATAAGCTAACTGCTACTGTGGCACCTGGGTGTGGAAGGTGAATGGAATTGTTCATCTGTCCCCAGAACTGCAGACATGCATACATTGGTCATGCCCAGAGAAGACAATGTTAAAAAATTAAAAAAGAAAAAGAAAAAGAAAATCCGTGTGGGTGGATGGAATGGGATGTGACCTAATGAGGGGTTTTTTTTCACCTCAGTAGTGAAGAAGATGTTTTGCTGATATCCTTATCAGAATTAGTGAAAACCGGGGTCCCTCAAACCTCCATGCATAGCCTAACTGGGCAGGGTAAGGCAGTGATACCAGCCCAGGGCTGGAATTGCCGGCCAGGGGCCCACTTGCATGAAGGGCTGGGAGCATCCTGGGAAAGAACCTCTTCTGAGGAAAGAGGAAGCCATGGCTGCCCAAAAGGCTTGACCCAGAAACCAAGTCTTCAACCCTGGAGATGAAAGAGGAGCGTTCCCCAGAACAGCCCCAAGTCTCTCGTTCATGTCTGTGTCTAGCACCTCTCCACAGAGACCATCAATCTTATAGGATGAGGGGGGGGGCAGAGAAGGGGCTCTAAGTAAAATCCAAATAAGCATTTCACTCCTCTATGAGACAAAGGGGCAACTTGGAGCCAAGCACTTCTGCTTTTAAACCCCAAACCGCCAATTCAATCACCTACTCTTCCTGTAATAACCTACTTTGCCTCCCTCTGCCTCCATTTTCTCATCTGCCAAAAAGGGCCACCTGCCTCATTGGATAGGATTGAATGAGATAATGAAAGCAAGCATTTGGCATAGTGGCTGGCAGCAAAAACCACTCAGTAGGCGATAACTGTCATGACTAAGGACGGTACACACTGTCGCAGGTAGCAAGCCATGGCCAGCACAAAGAGGAGGAGAGCACCTTCTCCACTTTCCAAATGAATGCTGGTTTGGGAGCTTTGCCATCTCAGAGGTCTCTGGCTGCAACAGGAGACAAGCAGAGGGGGTCCAGGGGAGGAGAAGACAGAAGAAGCAGTTTAGATGTGCTTAGAACATAAGGTTCCTGAGGGGAGTTGTCTTATTCAAAACTGTATCTTGGCATGGAGTAATGAATGTAGTGCTCCAGGGACTCAGGAAGTGCTCATTCGATAAATGAGTGAGTGCCTAGGTGAGTGGATTGACGGCTGGATGAAAAACCTGAGAACCGGCCATGGCTGTGGGCACATGTGTGTGAAAGCTAACCTGGAGTGTACGTGGAAAGCACTTTGCAGGGAGTTGGTGTTGGGTGGCAGCAAATGATTCAAAGAGCCATTGAAATGCCCACTCATGTATTCAGTCATTGAATTTCAATGACATACTAGGGGCCGTGAGTTACTATAGTTAATATGCTATAATCCACCAGCTGCTGAGATCTGGGGCAGCCTGGGATACATAAGGAATTAGCCTAGAAACATTTTTCTTAATGTGTAATATGCTATATTTTGTTTTCCCCCAACTTTCTACTTCCAAATATTCAAACCTACAGAAATATTGAAAGAACAGTTGAATGAATACTTATATATCTTCCACCCAGCTTCATCAATTGTTTACATTTTGTCAATTTGTCCTCTAGATAGATAGATGATAGATCAATAGATCTGTGTGTGTGTGGAGAGAGAGTATCCAGCCATGTATTATGAAAAATAGAGACATTTCTTGAAGAAGATACAAGATATAAGAAACACTGCTCATAGGACAATGATACCTCAGTCCCCTTCAAAGTGGGCACCTTGGGAGCTCACACAGTTCTCCCAGCATCTCTTCCACTGTTCAAAGCACTCTGCAAAATCCTTTGTTGGAATTGCCATCAGCTGCCCCATTGTATTTTCCTGAATCTCATCAACGCTCTGAAATCTCTTCCCTTTCAAGGGTGATTTTAGTTTTGGGAAAAGCCAGAAGTTGCAGGGCACCAAATCTGGTTCATGGGTAGCAGTTTGAATCAAGTCATTAGCAACTGCAGCACGATGTTCCTGCTGCTCTGGTCGCAGAAGCCACGGAATGAATTTTGCCATGACACGTTTCACGTCAATATCCTGCATGAAAATCTCAAAACACAGTAGTTTTTAGAATCCCCACATCAGCTTCTAGTTTTCACACTATCAGTCACCGATCTTTGTTAATTGCAGCCTGTAGACATTCAATGTTCTCAGGTTTTGTGCTTGTGGCAGGACTTCCAGAATGTGGATCTCTTTCAACAGATTCTTGGCCATCTTTGAAGTGTTTGTGCCACACCTTTATTTGCACTAAATGTACCTATTGCATCATCCCTGAAAACCTTCTGAGTCATCCAAATAGCTTCTGCAGAGGAATGTTCAAGCTTAATGCAAAATTTGATGCAGATTCACTGTTCTACTACTCGCTCAGTCATTTTGGATGTGATGGCCACGCAGTACACATGCTCACTCAACAGCATCTACCACCCCCATTGACGAGTACAGTGAAGTCGTCAATAAGGGTAAGAGGGGAGATAAAGAGGCAGTCTGAAGTTTAAGGAAAATTTGCAGAGCGAGCTTGGGTCTGGGCCACAGAAGGAACTCAGAGGGGTTCTCTGAACTGCTGACATCTTCAGGATGTTTTCTTTTAAGAGAAGTGAGGCGTGGAGGACAGAGCCTCAGCTGAGCAAGTCACTGTGTTCTTGGGGCTCCAGTGTCTCCAGCTATGAGATGATGAAGCTGGTGAGATGGTGGCAGGGGTCACTCCAAGTCTGACCAACCGAAGACACTACCTCCCTTGATCTCTTCTTGACGCCATGCTTTAACAACAAAGGTATATTTTATACCTGTCAGCAAAGAGACTCTGCCTGTGTATTTATTCGAATGTTCCTTGAAACCAAATCTTTGTCTGACGGCCCATGATTTACTTAATTTTCACTTATTTCTCTCTCTTTTTTTCCCCTCACTCATGAAATTTCAACAGTCTGAGAGTGCAATAGCCTTCAAGACTCTTTTCAAATGCTGAAATTATACCTTGATTGTACTAAATATTTTCTAGTAGGGCTTTCTATATGAAGTAATAGAAAGGTCAAAATGTTACAGAACAGATGGGGGGTGGTTCATAATATATTATTACAGAAGGGATCCCTCCTGTCTCTCTCTGGAGGTTCCCCTGCGACACACACACACCTTCTAGATTCGAAATGCCCACCGCCAGAGGAAAGATGTCTCTCAATGCCAGAGACTGGTGAAAAGGAAAGAAATTATTTATTTAAAAGTTGCACAGACTTAGGGTAACTGACTTAATGTCTTCATTAAGATACTACAGTCCTCTAGAATACCCACAGATGCACAGTCCTTCCCTCTCCCTGTGCCCAGTCCGGGATACCGTGTCTCAGGAATAGAAGTAGAAGTCCGTGATTCAGGCTCCCATCACCATCAGCTGTGTGGCTGCTGCAATCTCCAGTTAATCCAAAGCTATGTGGCACCTTCTCATGGCCCACCAGCAAGAGTCCTTTCTCCCTTTTTCTTCCCAGCCAAGTCTCTCCTGCTGCCTAAGCCGCGTGGCAAAAAGGAGTACCCCAAAGCCGCACGGTCCTCTTCTACTCACTCTGCCAAAGCTGTGTGATTCTCTCCCTTCTCCCCCAAAACTTCGTGGTCCTCTCTCTATGGCTGCCATGCCTAGGTTTAAATCCCAGCGCCAGTCTTCCTCTGCAGCCCCATTTCCGACTCCTACAATCAGTTACACCTGCCAGCATTCCTGTGTTCTTCCAGCTTTACTGGGCTGCCATAGTTAAGTCCGGGAAGGTGTGGCCCCATGGCATGGAGCCAATCTTCTCCAAGCTCTCACGCAGGTGCTGTAACCAGGGGGAGTTGCTTCCCAGTTACATCTTGGGTGGAAGTCACTTTCCTCCCCCAGGCTCAAAGCAGGCCCACAGCTATTTAACATGTCTATGAAACCAGTTAAAGGTTATAGATATGTTAAACGACCATGCCAGGGGTTAGCTGCAAAGCTGTTGCTACACAAAACAGCTCTGAAAGGCTTTGCTCCCTGTGCCCCCAGCTCCGGCTTGTGGGGGTGAGGACATCCTATATATATTTTTCTAATATTTCCTGAACACCTTGAGTTCTGGACCCCACTACAAATCCCTATTAGGGGCCCTCTTCTTGGCTGCACACTGTTTCAATAATACACTGGTTTCCTGCAGGGTTATCACTGTCAATTTTGTCTCGTTCCCAACCCACTTTCCTTCCAAGGGTATTACAAATGTTACAACCAAATTTCTTTCTTTCAGATCAGAAATAACTGCCTCCCACATGCAACCTTTCTAAGGATCTTCTAATAGCACCATAATAATAGACCTTATTTTTCCAAAAGAGAATCATAGAAAACAACATTCTCATAATTAACCCATGACACAAAATTATGGATGGTTCACCCAAAATCTCATGCATTTGAATAGTTCTAGGAGTGGATCTTGTCAAGATTCCTCTAAGTAATTTGTCTGGGATACAAAAATATGTCACCTAGGCTGTGAATTTCCCCAAACTGATGGGGGGCTCAAATGTTGGAAAAAATTTAGTTTCAGGTAATAGCTAAGAAGCTTAGGAATCAATGTATGTAAAAAGCTATTGTTTCAGGAACGGGAAGGTATGACTCACCTTGACTCCAGGAGACCATAGGCAGTTCTACCTTTGTGCCTCAGGAGGACTGCAAGCCATCAAGATGGTATCTGAGCCATTGTACCTCAGGGTGACATGTCCACAGTCCAGGACACAGATAAAGACCACCGCCCAGGACACAGAGGAAAGAACGCTGCAGCTTTTTTATATGATTAACTTTTTCCCTGAATTCCAAATCCCTTACCTATACTTTTCTTCTCCTTATAAAAAGGGCCAGTTTAAAATGGAATGTAAGACGGTTTGTTAGGGTATGAACCCGCCATCCTCTCAGATCGCCGGCCATCTGAATAACACGTTCGTAAAGATTCAGTCCCTGTCTCTGCGCATGGGGTTTGGTACGTGACAGGCAGCACGAAGCCTGCCTGGAGAATTTTGAAACCTTTTCTAGTTTCAAAATTCCCACTGTTCTCTGCTCCGTCATCCTGTGAACTAACATTTCTGGGCTCCTTTCAAGTGATCTTCTGCAGGATAATTGTGAAGCTACAGACTTTTATGTGACAGTCAACACGGACACAGTGAGTGTTCTGAGTCCTCCTAACACAATACGTTCCTTGTACAAACAGAATTAATGTTAAAACAACGCTCTCTTCAGTAAACGCTAATTACTTTATATTTCTTCTTTTTAAATAATAACTATGTGATTATTCTTTATCATTTCTGCAAGGTTGTCATTTCATTTCGAAAACAGTGATGCTTTTGCTGAATTTGGCAGAGACCTCATTGTTTAGGAATAGGTAAAATCTATTAACCAGGTCTGTGCTTTACATAAGCCTGAGGTCAGAGCTGAAGGGCTTAGCTCTTCTTCTTTAATCTATTTCAGGATCACATTACCTAGCCTGGAGAGCCGACCCTCTCTACCATCCAGCGTCACAGCTGCGGCATTGCCCTCAGCCACACCACAGGACAGTTTAGATTAGAAAAAAAAAAAGCATCCCATGTCCTTTTGAAAGGACAGGCAGAAATCTGAAGGTAAGAAAATGACTGTTTATGGAAGGTAGTGTACTTTTGAATTAAACAAACCTGTTCTTTGTTCACGAGGCCAAGTCCAGTGTGTGCTTCTAAAACAATGGGTCCAGGTAGTTCCTGGCACCAGAGGAGGGACTAGTGTTGCATGTCAAAAACTGCATTACTGAATCAAGGTGAATCATAATGCTGACGTCTCCATAAATTGTCCTTGAGTCCTCTCTCCACAGTGTACATTCCGTGTTGCTGTTGGGAGGGGGACAACCTTCAGCCCCCCTCCTCCCTTCTCTTTCTTTCAGGACAGATGAAGGCCAGGGAGGCTCTGGCAGCCCCACCAGGCAGGTGGGCACAGCGGGTCTGTCTTCACGGTGCAGGGGAGCTTCCCTACTGGGCTCACTGCAGGCCTGAGCCTCTCGGCTCAGATGACAGGATCCACACACACGGGGTGAAACTTGTTTGTTCTGCGCAGGATGGAACAGGTTGGAATCTCACTTCCATTCACTGTCCCATTGTTAATATTGATTTATTTCATGGAAAATGACACCGCCTAATCTGTAAGAGTCCATTCTTTTTCAAAACTGTTTCACACAAATTCATGTTATTTTCATGAGTGTTTCTTCCTTTTAAAGATCTTTTCTTTTGGATTATAAGCAGACTCATACTCAATGGTGATCACTATGACATATTTAGAGAGATAAGAAGAAGAAAATAAAAATGACCTTGCCTCTGTCACACAGAAATAACTACTGTGGATCTCTGTATTTTTTTTCTAATTTATTTAGTCCCTTGGGTTTCCTACGTTTTAGCATCAAAAATCTCTTTGAAGGAAGTAGTTCAGAAATTGTGTCAGTTCTGCTTTTGAGAAAACTGAGGCACAATGAAACTCCATGACTTGTCTGGAGAAGTCCATGGAAAATTAGCATCAGACTTCAAGCTGCGTCCACCAGGGCCACGCAAGGGCCCTCTGCTACGCTCTTCATAGGTTGGTTTACCTGCCGAAGCAATGAAAAGGGGAGAATTTCAAAGGAACAACATCTTTTTTTAAAGGAAATATTAGAGATAATTCTTTCTGACAAATTCCACAGGGGACTGGTGACAGGCACCTAACATATAATGAAGTAATTCAACGGGTTATAAATAGCTGTTTTATTTCACATGAATTGCAGTTTCATGATAAATGCAGTCACATTGCCAACCAAAACAAGCATTGTTAATGAAGGATAATTTCTTCAATTAACTTAAAAAACAAGAGAAAACTAATTTGTAAATAAACAAGTTATAGTCCTCTTGATGAGCACGTTATGAGAAAACCATTTTTTATGATTAATAAATACACCTTTAGTATTACCATCAGTACTAAAATG
The DNA here is from genome assembly GCF_022682495.2 of Desmodus rotundus. Lineage (NCBI taxonomy): Eukaryota > Metazoa > Chordata > Mammalia > Chiroptera > Phyllostomidae > Desmodus > Desmodus rotundus. The sequence continues at coordinate 197,857,314 of NC_071388.1, read as the reverse complement.
ACCAGATCCTTGCCACAAATTTCCAGAGTAAGCAAGTCTATACAGACAAAAAGTAATCAGTTGTTAACTTAGACAAGGAGGTAAGGTAGGCAGGTTGACAGGTGACAGCTAAGAGGTACAGGTTTCTTTGGGGGGTAAGGAAAATGCTCTGAAGTTGATTGTGGTAATGGATGTGCAATTCTGTGGCTACACTAAATGCCATTGAATTTCATGCTTCCAATGGGCATATTGTATGGTATGTGAATTATATCCCAATAAAGCAGTTTTCTTTAAAGAATAAGGACGTTCTCTTTATACTGAAATATAAAAAGGTCTCTAAGATATATTGGATAAAAGAGCAAAGTGCAGAGCATTCAATTTAATATGCAATGTTTTGAGTGGGAAATGAAGATAATAAAATACGCTCTTTTTTTTTTTTGCTTATACACAAATAAACACTGGAAAGTTATACATGAAACTAATAAAAGTTCTGGCTTGGAGGAGGGATGGTGGGAAGGGTATAGATGTAGCTAAAATGTCTGTGTCTTTGCAATTCTTAGCTATGAATATTAATTTGATATGATTTGTTTAGCCAACATACACATCCAGCACTGTATTTTAATCTTGGGGCAATATTTAAAATTACGCAGACACATAACATTTTTCCAGGTAGCTAGCTTTATCAAACTGTCCTGACTGTGTACCCGTTTGTTCTAATGGGAAATCTCTTTGCACTAGGTCTCATCAAAATGGTGGTAAAAGTCACAGCCAGAAGCATAAGAAGGAACATCGTGGATATGAATGAACTGCTGGACTGTCTTCACGAGCACGTGCCCCTGGGCTCCAAAGAGGGTGGCGCTCAGCTTCTATTCTGATTCCTGGGCCTTTGCATAAGGAACCCCTCACACGAGCGCAGTGAGGATCCCCAGCACCCACAGATGGTCACCACATGTCTGCTGATGTGACCGGGAAGGGACATGAGAGCAAGTGGTGCAGGGAACAGATCCACCTGGAGACAGTGCTTTGAAGATAAAGAAGCGAGTGTCAGGTTCTGCTTCCTGCCACACTTACCTAAGAGAGTTATCATTCACAGATTTCAAAATATTAACACAATATTTTCAATTGGTTCTGATCCGTCTCCACAATGGAGACAGATCAGACTCTGGGGCCAAATGCTACTCTGTCACGTAGCTGATGGGAGGCATGGAGTTGCTCTGATGTACCAGCTGGGGAGGGCAGCTGTGTAGATAACATGCCGCAGCTGTTCTTGAACTATGGCCTGAGAATTATTTTTTGGTGTGTGTCCCTTTAGGTGGTCCATTGCATTCTCTGTCTTCAAAAACACAAACTTCCAATGTCAAAGCCTGTCATTCCTCTTAGACCACAACTCAGTAAACTGACCAGTTACTCCACTATGTTAGGGTCAGAGGAAAACAAATTTAAAAAAATAGGGACAATTATACTTGAACAACAATAAAAAAATTAAATTAAAAAAAAGAAACGAAAAAAATTATTCTAATAAGGATGGTAGAAAACCCTGTTAAATTGGAAGTGAAAGACTGACAGGAAGTACACTCTTTCATAAAACAAATGAACAGTAATAACATTCTTTATATTTAAAAAACTCACACGACTCCACTCTAGGAAGACAAACAACCCAATGAAAAAATGGGCAAAGGACTTGAACAGATACTTCTCCAAGAAGGACATACAGAGGGCCCAGAGACACATAAAAAGATGCTCAGCATCACTAGCCATCAGAGAGATGTAAATTAAAACCACAATGAGATATCACCTCACACTGGTCAGAATAGCCAACATAAACAAATCAACAAACAAATGTTGGAGAGGATGTGGAGAAAAGGGAACCATAGCATACTGTTGGTGGGAATGCAGACTGGTGCAGCCACTATGGAAAACAGTATGGAATTTCCTCAGAAAACTAAAAATGGAACTGCCTTGTGACCCAGCAATTCTGTTGCTGGGATTATACCCTAAGAGCCCTGAAACACCAGTCCAAAAGAACCTATGCACCCCAATGTTCATAGCAGCACAATTCACAATAGCCAAGTGCTGGAAGCAACCTAAGTGACCATCAGCAAATGAGTGTATCAGAAAACTATGGTACATTTACACAATGGAATTCCACCCAGCAGAGAGAAAGAAGGAGCTCCTACCTTTTGCGACAGCATGGATGGAACTGGAGAGCATTATGCTAAGTGAAATAAGCCAGGAAGTGAGGGACAAATACCATATGATTTCACCTTTAACTGGAACATAATCAACAAAAGAAAAAAGCAAACAAAATAAAACCAGAGTCATTGAAGTTAAGAACAATCTAACAATAGCCAGAGGGGAGGGGGGAAGGGATAGTTGGGAGAAGGGTTTTCAGGAACTACTATAAAGGACACAGGGACAAAACCAAGGGGGAGGGTGGAAGCAGGGGAGGGAGGTGGGTTTGGCTGGGGTGGGGGGAGGGGTGGGGAGAAAATGCAGACAACTGTAATTGAACAATAAAATAATTTTTTAAAAAATCATAAATACCAGAAAACAGAACATATAAAATCAACCCTTTCATAAAAGTCACTTGTATCCACTTAACTCCATTAGCGGAGGGAAAGGCAGCCCTGAAACAGAGATACTGTTGTCATTTTTAATTTAGCCATTCTTAGATTAGGGAAAATTGGCAGTAATTTCTGTCTTTATGTCTTTATGTTACTGTGTCTGAAATATTTTCCTGCTTATGCTCATACCAAATGTCATAATCTTCCCCATAATCTGAGTCTTGCAAAATAACTTATAATGATATCTTTATTCCAGACAAAATTGATATGGAAACATATTAAATGAAAAAAGGATACTACAAAATATCATGTATACCAGGGGTGTCATACTCATTTTCACCGGGGGCCACATCAGCCTCACAGTTGCCTTCAGAGGGTGGAATGTAATTTCAACTCCTTCACAGTTAAGGAGTAGTTACTTTTATACCGTCCTAAAATTATTTCACCCATTTAAAAGCAACTGCGAGGCTGATGTGGCCCCCCATGAAAATGAGTCTGACACCCCCGAAGTATACTATAGTATGTTGCTTTTTAAAAGTATGATTTTTTGTTACACTTAGAAAAGAAGACCAGAAAAGAGACATATTAAATTCTTCACAATGATTACCTTTGGGGAGTAAAGACACTTTAACTTTTTATTTACTTACCTGAATCTTTATAGGTAGTATACTTTTTTATATAGTCTTAAAAATAGTAAAGATATTTTATCTTAGACAACAGGTAAGGAACTTCAAAAACAAACGAAGCGGGCAGATGGTTACAGACAGCCAGTAAGACAGACTCGGGAAGCATCGGTGGTCTCTAACCAAATGCTCTTCCCCCTAAACTGAATTTCTCTTTCGCGTCCGCGCCTCTCCAGCGGGTAGCCATGCACAGAATAAATGAAACAGCTAGACATGGTGCTCTGCTGACCGACTTTTGGCCATCAGTTCTGCAGAATGGTTTCAATGAATCAATTTACTTGATTCTGATATACAACTAAGTGACAATGAGGCAATTCTTAAAGTAAAACAATGGACTAAAAATATCTGAGAGCTTCTGTCAGGATTTCTTTTCTTCACATTTGCATAATGCAACAAAGTTTCTTCGTTTTAAAGTTTCAAGTTGCATATAAAACTTTGGTACTTCATGTTCCAGACTATAAACATTCTATTAGAAATACCTACTTTTTTTTAGGTGAAAGAAAATAAAGTTTATCCAAAGATAATTTAAAAAAATAATAATTAAGCCCAATTTTGTCTTCTTGGTTAATGCATTTATTCTACTTTAACCTCCTAGGGTTGTAGAAAAAATAGATTACAAAACATTTTTATGGTTTAATGGGAATAAATGTTTACTAAAATTAAAATTAATTTTGCAGTGGCTGTGACATAAATGCAGCAAGAATGTTCATCTAATTAATGTTTGGTCTAAGAAACAACAATGCTACATTTTTCCTTGGCATAAAATGAGAATGTGTCCGGGCATGGGACCATTCGTTTGAACGGCAGCTGTTGAATGCCTGCTCTGGGCCTGGTCATGAGGGCAGAGCGGTAGACAGCATACTTCCAGGGCTCTCTGTGTTCTGAAGTGGGCCATCCACAGACTCTCTAGTCCAGCTCCTTTTTGGTAATGGGCTGGGCCACAGACCTGGAGTTGGTTCCATGTGTCGAGCCTTCCACTAAGGCTGGGAAGGCAGGTGAGGGGATTCTCACTTAGGCCTCCAGATCCCAAGCCCTGCTTGTGGAAGAAGCTCTGCCCTGGGGAGAAGGGGCCCTTTGTATGTTGGGACTGACTAGCTACTCTATTCCCATCCATTTGAGCACATGTCCAAAGCTCAAGGAGAGGTTTGGGAGGGGACAGGTCCCAATGCCACTGCCGACCCCCTTAATGGCTACCACGGACATCTTTAGTACTGTTTCTAATGGTGTTTAACTTCATTCCTGCTTAATGAAAGGCCTTAAAGAGGTCAAAGACTGCATCTTTTATTTGTTTGTATTCACCTGAAGAGCTTACTTAGTACACGCCTTTGACATAGCAAGGGTACAATGACTGTTTGTCTATATGATTTGCCTTCTTGCAGGAAGATAAAAGCCACATGTCAAGCATGATCAGCCACCTGTGTGAGTTAAGGGGCAGAGTCATGCAGATCAGTCTAAACAGGCTTATATTCCAGTCCTGCTAGATTTAACCACCTGTGCATTGAATTATACTTGACCTTCTCTCTACTCCTCTGCAACCCTTGCACCCACCACCACCCACAACTCTCACTAGGACTAAGAAAATAGTCCAAATTTCCCGATTAGGTCCTAATAGCCAGCTTACTGTACCCTTAAAATAAAGATATAACATCAACAAATATTTATTATTTCTCCTCAAATAAACTTCTTAGCCTCTCTTTAAGTGAAGAAAATAACTCATTTCTCTTAATGGAATAAAAACTTTCTAGAAAGTAATCACAAAGTTGCATGCAGTTGTAATAACCTGTAAGACCTATAAGAAATGTCTTCCCTATTAAGGACACAATCGTTTGTTACAGGGATATGAATTCCAAAATTATACTCCTAGTGACACACAATAAAATGAAGTAACATTTAAATGAATTAATCCTTAAATTAATTTAAGGTTAGCTATATGATGAACTGACTTCAGAAATGGGAAACCCTGACTAGGATGGTAGAAAAGAATTTTTCCATGGAGGGCAATTTACCCACCACTTCAAGAGGAAACTGCTCCAAGATGTACGGGCTGAGTGCATAGCTTTCATTTCCAGAACTTATGGTGCTGGCTACGATGGAATGCAAAAGGCTTTTGTAAGCCCTTGAACCTAGGATGAGGGCTGGCAGGCTTCATTAGACCATGGGCCCATCCTACCTGACACCCAAGTCCCACCTCACAACTGAGGCCCTGGGCATTGGGGATTGGACTGCACATAACTGGGGAGCTCTAAGAGATTCCCACTGGGGAGCCGAGTGCCTTCCTGCTGAAGTATTTTCCAATCGTGCAAGATCAGTTCTGATGGGAACACACCTGGCAAGTTAAGGGGGACCTTGGTCCAATGAGCAACATCTGGGGCCCCAGCTACCCCTCCAGAGGTGCTCGTGGATTCCCGAGCTCCCATGACCCATAGGTACAAGCAGAGGTGGATGCAATACTGAGTCCCCTGTCAACACACTGAGTCACCTCTCAGTCCATCAACTAAAAGTATTTACTGGGCAATAGACAAGCTTGGATTTTGGGGGGACCCGATAGAATATCAACCCACACCATTCTTTAAAGATCATCTAGAAAATCGAAATAATAAAATAAAAAGAGGAGGAGTTACATTTCTAAGCACCACTCAGAAACTGGAAGTTTACTGTGTTTTAGTCACCAGAGTTAGAATAATTTATTAATCATCCTCCTTCTGAGTCTAAGTCTTCTTGTCTTTAAGAATTGTAACTATTTTAAAGCCAATAAATAGTAGTGGCAAATGGGCAGAGAGTTGGTTACTGAATGGAGGGGTTTTTGTTGTTTTTTTTTTAAACAAGGCCAATAGGTGCTGGCTTTTAGAACTTTCAAGCAATTCCTCTCAAAAAGAATGTTAGGACAATTCTTTGTAGAAGGCAGACGGTACTAAGTTCAAAAGGAAGAATGACTTAAATAGGAGCTTTCATTTCCCAGAGCCAAGGAAGGTAAGCTGCATGAAAGATGATTTGGACTGAGAAGGGAGCTTTCGGGAAGCATGGTGACCCTTTTGCACTTATTTGGGTAGCATTAACCTGAGTAAATGTCACCTGCATCTACTTGCTCAGCATTAGAAGACCCAGCATTAGTCACAGAATCTTTCCTAATGGGATTAAACCTGCTTGAAAACGATCTCGCCAGCAAGCACTCCAGGCAGTCTTTCCTAGAATGTCAGGAGCAGGAACTGCTAGTTAGGTGCCTGCTTTAAACTTTTGTCAATGTTTCCCCAACCAGAGAAAGCCAAGGCCTTTCACAAGGCCCCTGGAACTGATACAAAATAGTATCGACCATAGACTGAAATTGAAAAAAAAAAAAGAAGAAGAAGAAGAAGAATAGATTTCGAAAGCGGAGGCTCACCTGCAGTGAGTGTTTCAGAGGCCAAGGGAGGTTCCCTGGGGCTAGATTACTGGGCATTGCAAAAGCCCAGTAATGAGCTCAGCAGCTCATGCCACTGCCTGTCGGTGCCCCAGGTGACAAGCTGCAGCAAGGAGCCAAGGGGCACATTTTGGGACACTGTCAGCTTCCTGAGACCAGTGCCCAGGCCTGTGTGCCCCACTGCTGGACACTCACACCCAGTCCAGGCTCTGGCACATTGGCTGTGCTCAGTTAACATTCACTGGGTGACGAATGAAGGCATGAACATCAGCTCTTGGACGGCTTGGAACCACTTCTGAGGTTTCTGGTTCAGGATCCACACTGCTTTTCCCAGATGCCTCTCATCTGTGGTGTTGACCACAACAGTGCAAATGTGGGAAATGAGCCCTCTCCCAGGAGCACCTCTCAGGTCTGAGCGTGTAAAACACACCTCCATGAGGGTGTTTTTGCACAGGAACACCACACCTTCCTGGTTTTAGGCAGTTTTCCAGTACGGTGAAGCTGGCGTCTTCACTGCAGATTATGCTGCCAAAAGAAAAGTGGTCAGGACTGTGGAGGCGCAGAGGGACACTTTTCAGGGAGGAAAAGGCAATCTAGAGTCACCTTCACAGGGCGCTTTATCCTGAGGAGCTCTGGTCAACCACAGTGTGTGTGACCTGGAGAGACAACATCTAGGGGCCGTCAGACAAAAGGCAGCTAAGAAAAGATGGCTTCTCCTTTGTCAGAACGCTAAGTATCCTTTGGGTCTATCTACAGAGCCAAGTTCTGCTTGTTCTACAAATGTACATACATTCCAGCAACAAGGTGTACAGCAGGATGTAGGGCCATAGAACGCTACCACAATGGACTTCGTTGAAGAAATGGAGGGTGCATCCAGGTAAGGTTGGAGTGTGTTGGCAAATTTCCCAATAACAGAGCATTCCCTTTTTCCTCTGGACCAGGTGACATTTTGGGGAAGGGTGGTAAAGTTTGAGATGAACAAGGCTGCTTTTTAATATTTAAGGAAAGAGCCTTGAACTTGGGATAATTCTGGGTTGCTTGTAGATATCCCTGACTGACTGATGGATGGAGACTTCTATATAATGTCCCACAGATACCTGAGCCCCCGGCAGCTCAGGAGACAGGAATGTTCTTAAGCCCTAAATGTCGAGAGTAAAGGCTGCTTATTTGAGTATGTGCAAACACAGCCCTAAATACGGGGGGGAATAGAAAATGGAGAAGAGAGAGAAAGAAAGAAGAAAGAAAGGGAAGAAAGAAAGAAAGAAAGAAAGAAAGAAAGAAAGAAAGAAAGAAAGAAAGAAAGAAAGGGACAACAAGAAGCGCCTAGGATGGGAAGAGCCTATGAAGGAATGCATTCGCGGCTGAAGTGGAAGTTACTCAAAGAAAGGACTTAGCCTGAAAATGAAGTGCTCAGAAAGCAGTTTATTTGGTGTTCGGTACTTTGGGATGGATAATCAGACTGAAGTCCTAGCCCTGACATTGGACTAGATTGATGTGTAATCTGTACCATGAGCAGGGAGTAGCACACACCTGATCTAGCAGAGAGTGGAGGCCAAATTCATGGAAGAAGGTCAATGACCGCCAGAGACCCACATACATCTTTTGGGAGAGACCCAGGGAGCAAAGACCCAGATTCAGAAACCCTGCAGTACTTTCAGATGTGGGCCAAAGAGTGGTGTTGAGGAAGACCCCTGCACCAAGGTCAGGGTCAGCTCAGAAACGAGCCAGAGGTCAAACTGACCTTACACTCAGCCGACCTCTTTTATAACAGGCACTGCAATGAAGTTGTGGGTACGCTGGGACACACTCAAAGGTTCACCAAGGCAGGGGAATGTGAGGATCTCTGGCAGAGAGCTCTCAGCATGGCAGCAACAAGACATAACGATGCCGAGTCAGACAGACATGACTTCCAGTCCTTGTGCCACCATTTACCAGCTGTGGGCTTGTACAATTCACCCAGCCTCTCCAAATCTCCCCTTCTTTCCCTGTAATGGAATTATGTGGGGCTGACCTCTAGCCTGCAATTGCTGGAACAATGGCCCCTCCAGTTGTTTTTAGCCAGTGTACATTCTGACTAGTCGGCACTCAAACCACGCCAATTGTTAAGCATTTTGAGCATCGCTCTAGGTATAATAATGGAGTTATTTTGAGAACTGTAAATAATACGCATACAGCCTATGTACTTTGCCTGACACACAGCAGGAACTTAAATAGATAGTAGCTGTTATTATTTTATTAAAACAGTTGTCACAATTGCTCACAGGTGTGGACTGAGTTTGTTTGTTGAAGCCCTAATGTGGCTGTATCTGGAGACAGGGACATTAAGGAAGTAAAGAAAGCTTAATGAGGTCCTAAGTGAGGGGCTCTAATCTAATAAAATGGATAAAACCTAATAAAAATAGTCTGGTAAGAAGAGGAAGAGACACTAGGAAAATGCCATGTCTGTGTGAGGACACAACAGAAGGTGAACCAGGAACAGAGGTCTTACCAGAGACCAACTCGGTGGGCAACTTGATCTTGAACTTGCAGCCTTTTAGAACTGTGAGAAAATAAATGGCTGTTGTTTAAGCAACCCAGTCTGTGGTATTTTGTTATGACGGTCAAGCTAATACACTAAGAGTCTGATTTACATTTCCAGGCCAAAGGTGAACTCCATTTAGATGCTGCTGGCAAAATAACCTACATTTGTGGCCTGCCATTTAGAACCAGAAGTACTCTGAACGAGATCTTACTTTAGGATGTCCAGCCTAAGCAGGGGTGGAGTGTCTTCTTACTTGTAGATAAAAAACAGACACAATCCTGCTGTAGGGACCTCTACAGGGGTCAGAAAATGTAGGAGGGAGCTTCATGATCTCACCTAATCCATGTAATAGCCACACTCTTCTCCTTGGGAAAAACAAGAATGAATGGGCTTTCACTGGGTGGCAAATCTCATTTTGTTTTTGCAGGGCTCTCAATAACGTGTCAGAGTACACTTGCAGGTACGCAGTCTCTGAAGTCTACACAAGAAACTGATAATAACAACTGTGTTCAGAAGGGGACATGAAGACAATGGTAGAAACTTTTAAATAATATTTTTGTATTTTTCTTTATGCTTTAAGGAAATTATTTTGGCACTTTTTTCCATTTTTTTTATTAAGGTATAATCGAAGAAGAAAAAGTATAACTGACACACATTATGTTAGTTTCAGGTATATAACGCAATGATTTGATATTTGCATATATTGCAAAATGATCACCACAATAAGTCTAGTTAACATCCTATTAACCTACTATTTTACAGTATTTGTTTTTATGCCTCTTCAACTTTGACCACGTGCAGAAATACAATTTTCTTGAGAAAAAGGAGGAGGATGAAGAGAAGGAGGAGGAGAAGGAAGAGAAGGGAGCTTTATTTTGGAAATAAAGAAAACAAAGAGGGCTTCCAAAAGTGACACAGTAATGTCTACCATGAGCTCGTATTTTTCACATTTTGGAGCACTAGTGGGAAATTTTCTTTGTAAAGAGCAGTGGATTTTAAAAGAAGAAAAACACAGCTGCCTATCTATCTGTTCCAGGGGTGACCTGCTTTCCTGCCCCTGCTAATCCTTCAAACATCCTCATACCATCTCTACTGACTTGATATGTTTGCTCAAATAGTCATTCCTTTCCCGCATTTGCATGTCTCCAGGCAGTCTTGTGCTGAATCCACACTTTCTCTGCTCTAAGACCGACACCTCTGTACTCAGGAAAGGAAGAAGGACTTCGACGAACCAGAAAAATCCTCCGGTCAAAGCCAGAGTGCCACTTGCTGGCTGCTGGATCTGCTGTGAGTGGTGGGCACAGTGGGCTGGAGGGAAGGGGCAAGTGCTCAGAAACCTCTTCTCAGATGGGAAGACAGTGTTTGGCCTTGATTTTCACTTGTCAGAAAGGGCCTCTTTGCAGAAATTACTGCAAACAGAAGTTGTGAACATCAGGGACTTGTGTTTCATCAGCTGCAACTGTTGAAGGCTTGGTAGAAATTCCCACGGGCAACAAATGGAAATGTGCACAGTTGGGAGCACATGGGGTCCAGGCACAAAGTTCCCAGTCGGAACAAGTGCTTTTGTTCTGTACAGTTCAGCTTGAATGAGGCAGCAGGCCACGGCAACAAGTGTCCTACTTACAACAAGGAGTGGGAAGGCCTGGGCGTGAGCAAAGAGAAAGGCGGTCCTTACCAAGGGCCATTTTTGTTCAAATAATGTCCCTGTTCAGAAATATTCATGAGGTAGTTCACTGTCTCTATTTTAAAATTTAACACATAAAACAGATCTATGGATCACAGAGAACAAAAGAACAACATACAATTAATAATCAATTGTAAGGAAGTATTTTTAAAGGTAAGAACAAGTGCCATTTTTTAGTGGGAAAATAGGAGCTTTCACTTTCACTGAATGGAAGATAGAATGAAACCAGGATTCTAAAAGACTGACTTTGAAATTAAGTTATAGTATGCTTTATTAATTTGGAATAAATTGTGCTAATTTAATTTGTTAAAATCCAATTAGAAATGTTAAAGAAATAGTTTTGGACACAGGGGTTTGCTTCTGAATGTATCCAGGTTCAGCAAGTAAAGGTTTTCTTTCCTTTCCTTTGATGACTAGATAAGTGAGATAATTTGTAGATAGTTTTTAGTATATTCACGGAGTTGTGCAGACATTACATCGCAACCTGCTTTAGAATGTCCCCAAACCTTAATCGTCCCCAAAAGAAACCCATTAGCAGTCACTTCCCATCGCATGGCTCAAGGGGCAAGTGAGTTTTCTGGGGTCCCTTTTTGAAGGGCACTAATCCTATTTATGAGGGCTCTGTCCTTATGTCTTAATCTTCCCAAATCCCCAGCTTCTAATACTATCACATTCAGGGGTTAGAATTTCAACATACGAATTTGGGGAGGGAGAGGCAGGACACAGCATTGAGTACACTCGAAGCAACAGGTGAGAGTCTTACTGGGCCTGAGAGTCTGACGTCTCAGGAAGGTTAGAGACCAGTGAGTCTTGTGGGCTGGTGGAAGCTTGCTTTCTACTGCTGATTTTTTTTTGTATCAGAAATAGCATCAGTTCTTATCAGTCCCACCCATGAAATTGCACTAAGTTTTAAAAGACCTGGGACTATGTGGGCATTGGTGGCCTTACCCAACCAGGAATTCCCTGTGCTCCTTCCAGAACAAAGATGGGTGGATTAGGAGGCCCCTTGAGATCTCTTCATTTTGTGGGAGTACTCTATTTCAACGTGTGATACTCCCCTAGAAACAATATGCATTCAATCTGAACACCTCTTTCCCCTCGTTCTCAGGATCTTTCCCCTCTAGCACCAGCATCTGTCAGGGGGTTGTGGAAGCTGTGTTCTTGTTTGATATATCTTCACAAGCACTTAGTAAAATCAAAGAAAACAGCAAGGTCCTTACGCCGCTTAGCTGAGAAAGGGAAGACCAACAAACACTTCCATGGTTCTTAAATATTTCAGGAAAAGAGACGGTATAATTTCTAAAAACAGAGAATTTTTTATCAGATCAAAAGGAAGAATATTGGAATCGATGATCAAAATTATGAAAATGGAGGTAGAGAATGTTCCAGGAAATAAATCACTGCAGATGAGAAAGAAAGAAAGAAAAGCAGCAAAAGAACAAACAACCCCTCTTGCTGAATGGAGTAAGAGCATTTGCAAGAGCCAGAAGAGCAGAACATGTCATTCCAAAATCAGGAGACATTTGTTTAATTAATACTGGTCAATGCCCTGCACCACTTTACTTCCTGTTCATTCAATCATAAAAATGAAACAGGATACAAAAAGTTCTGAAGATTGTATAATTCAAATGAATTATTTACCTGGGCACTGAACCTCTTAATCAGTGGCTTTCTAAGCCACTATTTGACCCTGGCCCACAGGAAGAAATACATCAATATTTGACATCAAAATCTGGTAGTACGCACACAGGCACACACTCTTCTAAAAGTTTCATATTACCTTTACGACAGGCGATGCACACTAATATTTTCTATACAGTCTATTTTACTCCATTTATCAATTTTAAATGTTAGAGACCCACTCAGTTCATTTCACGATTCATTAATGCATTGCAGTTCACAACATGAAAAGTATTATTAAATAACCTGATATCTGATATGTAACGTCTTAATTCTGACCACACCTGCTACTGCTCTGCAGACCTGGGCTACAGTGGAAGCTTTCTTCAGCTCAAGCCCCCACCACGGTTCCTGGAATGTGAACTAGACTTCCCGGCTATGCTTCTGGTGGTTTTCTCCCATTTCTTAAAATGGGATGTGGTTTCTTTCCCCTCTTCCAACACTGGGAAACTAGTGTTGTTGGCAAAGCAAGACAGCGTCCCCAGGATAACTGTGACCTCTACTTGTCTTCCTTTGGTGTCATTGCTCTCAGTCACTACCAAGCCACCAGGTTGGTACTGGCCTCCACTTGTGGTTAAAATCGGCCTTAGCTCTGGTTCCATTCAACCAGACTCACCCCCTCTGTTTCCACTGTTGACCCTGGTTGGCACCTGCTTGAGTACCTCTACCATCTCTCAGAGGTGGTATTGAAACCTGGGGCTCCTGGGTCACTGTCCACTGTGTCTCTGAGTTTATGCTGGTGTGTAGAAGACCCTTCAGTGTGGGGGTTGGCTCCTCATCTTCAGCACACCAGGACTGTGCTAGTCTAGCTGCACAGAAATGGCTATGCCATCCTCAGAAGAAGCTAGTCAGTGTGTGTGTTGGGGGGCGGGGGTCTTCGGCCAAAGTGCCGGGGTTGAGACTCATCCTCTGTGAAGCCTTCCTTCCCCATACCCCAAAGCAGGGCAATGACCACAGACTTCCTCCTGGATTAGGGAACCTCTGTTTCTTCAGGACACCCTCCTCAGTAGTTCTCATATGGCACGTTCTCTCCCTCCTGGTAGGGGAAGATGTTGACCCAAATGTGTGGGATCTACTGGAAATCTCCAAAGCCTTCCTTACAGACCCTGAACTAAGGAGCATAAATCCCAGGATGCCACGAGCAGTGAGAACTTGAAACAAACATGGATCTGAGTGTGAAGTTACGATATTGTATTGGAACCACTACGTAAAACTCAGCACAAATAAAAGCATGTCTCCTTACAATGGCATTGATGAGAGGTTCCAATGTACCATTGAACTCTTGGCATGAAGTTAGAGATTGTGGTACTATACACACATATGGGAGTGTTTTAGTGCTCTTAGTATACTACCACCTATAAAGTGAGTACTCAGAAGGATACTTATTGGTGAAATATAGAAAACTTTACGGAATTAACTTAGTTTATTGTCTAAAAGAAATCTTAATGTTGGTAGAACTCTAGAGTTAATCTAACCCCCTGACATTGTTATTTGCAGTTCATTTTCCTGGGTTAGTTAGGAATGCATTTGGCTGCAAATTATAGAAAAATCTGACTGCTGTTGGCTTAAGCAAATGCAAACGTATTTTTCTCACACAGTGGGGTATTTGGAAGCCAGCAGTTGCTGCCTTTGGTTTAGCAGTTCTGTGATGTCAGAACTAAAGGTCAGCTTCTCCCTGACTGTCGTGGCCTTTTCCTCAGGATTCAAGACAACTTCTGCAGCTCTTATCATCACGTCTTCACTTCAGGTAGAATGAAGTGGGAGGCAGCTGCAAGCCATTCATCTGTTCCTTCTTATCAGGAAATCAAAAGCTCACTCCAATGCCCCAGCAGGGAATTTCTCCAAGGTCTTAGTTACTCTGAGGTTAGAACTGGGTTGTCTGCTTACCAGCAAATAAAACTGAAGTATGGTTATAAAGGGAGAAAGTAGAGGATGGATATTAAGTAAGCAGTTGTGAGTGATGGCCAGATTTCTTCAACCAGCGACCATTCATTCTTGCTCGAACCTTTTTAGGGCAAGGGGACAGCCTATTTCATTTCTGGCAACTCTAGAAAGCTTCTTATTTTAAACTGGAATCCACTTCCCTGTGCCATTTCCCTGCAGCTTCTGATTCTGCCCTGTGGGGCTATGTAGATGGATTTGACTACTCCTTCTTGGTGACAGCCATACACACACTTGAAGACAGCTGCCATACCTTCTCCAACTCTCCTCTTACCCGTGTGGAACACCTCCAGGTGGGTCCTCGTGTGGCATGACTTCAAGTGTTCTCACCTTTCTGTTTGCTGTTCCCTGTGCCTGTTTGAATTTGTTGCCATTTCTGTTAGACCTTGTTTCCTCAAATGATGCCACTGGTCAAGCAGTGGCCTGAGCACAGAGAAGTCTGATGATCCTGTTTGTTCTGGGTTATCACTAAGAAGATCAAGTTCACCTTATTTTCCATGCACTTCCTGCTAGCGATTCAACCAAAAAGAGAAATAAAGCAAAAAAGAAAATAAAACAAGCCCATTGATGTTTTCCATCCCTTCATATTTCTTATGTATTTGGTCTAGGGATCCTAGAGCAGAATTTATATTTATTTGAAGTATATTGTATGGTGTTTCGTTTGACTTGTATTTCTAATTTATTGAGTTCTTTTTAGATTTCAGTTCTATTATCCAGGGCACAGGTTATTCCTCCCAGAATCACATTATTGGCAAAGGAGATAATGTATGCTGTTCTTACCTCCATATCAATTGCCTTTAAGTATTTTCCAACAACAAAAAAAGTCAGGTAAACTTTCAATCTGCTACCAGTGACTTCTTTCTAAAGTGAAGCTGATCACCATTCAGAGAGGGTCTTTCAATATGTTAGAAATTCACCTTATGATCATCCAGCCTACATCCTACCTTTGTCCTAAGGATGTTATGAGATCCTATTTAAACTACTTCGCAAAAATTCTAATCTATATATTAGTCTCCTGGTCAACTAACTTAGAAACCTAGTGAAGTTTATGTGGGAAGACTTTTCCCGGTGAACACACACTAACTGTGCTGGAGAGCACTAATTCCCCTTCTCGGTTCTTCAAATTAGCCTTTACATACTGCAGTCTAGAACTGTTTATGATCATGTCGTCCTTTTTACCCTGGATATTGGAAAATCAGAGCAAAATGTGGAGCTTAATCACAACAACTGCTATTAAATTGCACGTTCAACCAGGGATTAGTACAAAGGTGAAAATTATGTGCAATTAAAGTTATCTTTGAAAATCACTCAAATGACTCATGAAGCCTAGTATTCAATGAGTGCCATACATATCTTGTTGCGTGATCTTTTTCCTTGTCGGAGCTTGACAACTGCTGAGCTAGACTAAAGAAAGCTACACAAGGAAGCCCATCATGGAACATTTAAAACATTTTATCAATCCATCTCTAACGGCGAATGAGGGAAAGGTGAAGAAATTGTGAGTATCTTTGTTGTCACTAAGGTTTAATTTGCATTGATTTAATATGAACCCTTTATAATCTTAATATATAGTGATAGATTTTTTTTGTTGGTATAAGGATTGAAAGTTTAATCTATGAAAGTACCTAATTCAGGGTCTGACACCCAGTAGATTTTAATCTGTCTTTCTAGATTAACTGTATATGCACTGTTCTTTGAGAGTTTGGAGAAAAGATCTTGGCCACTGACTTCTTGTTTTTCCAAAACAGTCTTTCTCCTCCATGATGTTGGGCATGGATCCTATGATGACCCCTTACTGTGCATTGATCTTTGTGATTAGTTTCTGAAACAAGGAAATTGCAGAGTTGAAAGGTGGGCTTTGGTTTAAGATGGCAATAAGTAAGCATGACTAACTTTATCAGTTATCAGTTATATGGCCTTAGGCTTTTAGTTAGCTTTTTCAAACTTACTTTTCTATCTTCAGAAAACATATTGATTAACTACATCAGTGACTTCAGTCATATATGTGAAGCACCCAGCTCAGAGTAGACCCAGGTGGGTGTCTATGTTATCCATCCAAGTCATATTTCAGGAATAGATTGTTTATTTCAAAAGAGTTATAAAGGGAAATGATTTCTCTAAGAACTAATGTAAAAAGTCCACCTAGGTAACCAGAAACCCATCAGTCAGTTCTTTTTACTCATTAACATTGCCTCCAACCATATTACGTGACAGTTGAAAATGAATTACGTATGTAACAAAAACAATGAAATGTTTTGTGCAGTCATTCTTTCCTTTCAAACATTGACTTTGGGTGTACCAGTTGTCTAGGGCTGCTGTAACACAGAGCCAGCCCTGCCTGGCTGGAAACATCAGCAATTGTCCTGGTCTTCAGAAGTCTGAAATCAAGGTACGGGCAGGGCCGTCCTCCCCCCAGCCCTCCAGGGGAGCACCTTCCTTGCCTCTTGTACATCTGGCATTGGCCTCTGATCTTTGGCATTCCTTGGCTCATAGATGCTTCGCTATCTTCTCTGTGAGGGTCCTCACATCTCTGCACTCTCTATATGTCTGTTTCTGCCTCCAAATTATCTTACTTTAAAAAATAAGAACACCAATCATATTGGATGAGGGCCCATGCTAATGACCTCTGTAACGATCCTTATTTTCAAATAAGATCACATTCTGAGGTACCAGGGATTAGGACTTCAACATATCTTTCTTGGGTGGGGGTCACAATTCAACCTGTAACACTGGACTTGAGCAAAGAATCATGGGGCCATGCTAGCTTTTTGAACAAAGGTAATAGCAATAGAAGCTATCTTTGAGAGGTGGGCATTGGGCAGGAGGGGGGTGAAAAGGAAAAGCTTTTCACACCACTTCTGTTAATACGACATTTGTAGAGGAACATGGAGATGCACATGGAAAGTGGGAAGTGGCAGCTTGCTTCAGGCCTCAAAGTCTTTTATGGCAAAGAAGTCATAATATGAACAGAATATTATGAACAGTATAAATAACTAGATCCAAGGCTTTACTCTCTCCTGCTGCAAGTTACAGCATAACTTAGCACTGACTTAAATGTGTTCTTTACAAATCAGCACAGGACATGGATAACAACATATAACAGTTTGACACATAATAAACATCTATACCCATACTCAGTGAATATTCTTTTCCTCCCTCCTGTTGACTGTCAGCTCTTCAAAAGCTAACTTGAGTAGATTTACTATGACAGAGAAGAACACCACCTTGGCAGAACAGCCTTAGTGTCTCAGCAGGAAGATTTCAAGGAAGGCTATTTACAGAGCTTGGGGTAGGAGCTCCAGTGATACAGGGCTGATTTTTTAATACCGAGAACCAATTGACATTTGTCGGCATGTATGACATAATGGTTTAGGACTGGCGGGCACAGGGAAGTAAGGGTTTTGGTGAGTAAGCTATTGTCTGATAGATGAGCGTTTCTCACAGGTGAGCAATCTGATTTCATGCACTGTTTTCCCTGATAGTTTTCCCAGTTGAGCTAACTGGTTTTCATGGATAAATCAGTTTACAGGGATCACCTGAAGCAAAGAGCTGAACTTTATTCATTTGTTTATTTGTTTACACTTACCTCCCTAGGCGATAATTTCCAGAATATATTAACACAGGTGTCCTCAGTTCTCACGCCTGTCATATACTTGGACACAACCCAAAGTTATTTTACGGGTGGAATCTAAATTCAATTATCTTTAAAGAATAACATGGTGAGTTTTCTTTAAATGACTATTTTCAGTAGATGAAAGGATATGTATGCCTCTTTTTGCAATAGAAAGACCACAGACATACATATATGGGCTTTTTATAAGAGGTAGCGCATAAACCTGTGGCCAGTACATGGTGCTAAGCACATCACAGTCACTGCTGGGCAGGCCGGAGAACCTTTTGTTGTTTTATGACCCTCATTACACCTATAACCTCAATTTTCCATTATGGATGCCATTAATCACGAGAGAGAATAAATGTGGGCAACATCAGATGACTTAATAACCAAATAAGGAAATCTATCTCCACAGCTATAAAGAGAGCTCAAAGCACATAACCTTCAAAGAAGCATTTCTTACAGAGCTCAGCACATTGGCGAAAAGGCCAATGTGGCCGATGTACTTCTTACCCGCTGTCAGGGCTGACTGTAGACCACGGAAGTTAACTGAGTTAGGAAATATTAATACGACAGCACTGAACGAAATCTCCATGATCAGTACGGACACCAAAATCAAAGCATGCGGGAGGCATGCAGGCTGATGGGCAGGTGTGAACTTCGCAGCTCAGGGAATGTTTCTCTAAATAAACAGATTACGCTGAAACAGCAACTTCCCACCTGATGGTGGATCAGCATTTCTTCAAATCAGACTCTTATTTTCTGCAATAGCAATCACCGGTTTGATGACATAAGCATCATTTCTGGTTCTCATTTTGAGACAAGTTATATTTCACTGGAAAATTTCTAGCATGGGAGTATATTTTGGTAAACTGTTTTGTTGCCATTGATACCAAGAATAAAGACCAAGGGAAACCAGAGTGCCTCTTGAGAGAAACTGAACAATAGTGTTCACAATTTTAAGAAAATCTCTTAAAAGCCTGCTTTCAAAGTTCCATTTTAACATAATCAGCTCTTTAAAGACCTAAGCTTCAAGTACGGTTACATTCTGTGGTCCTGGGGGTTGGGATTTTAACATGAGGATTTGGGCGGTCATAACTCAGCCCATAACAGGGGTAACAAGGAGGGTGGTAGTGCCCACGGTAAACACACCAGGAGAGGCGAAGCCCAGGGGATACTGAGTAGACAGGTGCGTGTCTCACAGGACCCCGAGAGGCCAGGCAAGTTCTCCGACAAGAAGAGAATGAAGAGTTCTGGGCTCTGCTGCTTACGAGGAGCCAGTGCCAGGATCTGACTTAAATTTCAGGCGTGGAATTTGTGTGGAAGGAAAGCTCAGCTGCCTGAGGAGTTGCGCTTGTTGTGATGGTTTGTATGTCTATCTTTCTAGATCCCAGGCTCCTGGGGCCAAGGACTGTAATCCATCCACCTTGGCATCCCCAGTGACCAGGGGCCTGAAGGAACACAGCAAGGCTTGTTGAATGAATTAATGGGCTTCTTATGGAGGCATGGAATGAACTAAAGCCTTCTTTTCAAACCATCTGTGAACTGGGTCACTTTGCAGGTGGGTGGTCCCATTATTTCTATGTTTTTTTAATCTTGTTCTCAAACTCTGGTTCTTGTCCTCCACACCCCAGGCTGTCTACACATACATGTTCACACACACATGCATGTGCACACATATGGACACACACTGTGGTCCTCTGGCTAGAGCAAGAACGGATGGCAGAATCCCCACAGAGGTGGTACATACCCATCTGCCTAAAGGTAGAGGAGGTCAGACCTTCACTGGCCCACGAGCCTTTGTTTACAAGAACTGTTAGTAACACTGGGTTAGACTTCTAACTAAGAAACACGGTGTTTACTCTGCCCTTTCTTCCTACCTTCTTTAACCCTGCCCTGCCTCACCACTTTTGGAAATGTGGAAAGGTGGCCTGCGGTCAGTGGGAGTGGTCATTGCAGCTACTCTGAGAATCTGATCTGGGTGCAGATCACTCCTGTGGATGAAAAAAGAGGTTCAATGGAAAGTGACCTCACAGGGTGATCTGACCATAAATTCCTAACTGGGCAGGTCCTGCTGGGTAGTCACCTCCCAGGCATATGACTTCTTTAGAGAAAGGTTTCAAGCCGGCCCTGTCCATTGTTCCGGTGCATCTAGGCTAAGCACCTTGGGAATGCCTGAAGTCATGTGCCTGGAGGAGGTACGATGCTCAAGAGCTCACCCCATCTTGTTACATATCCTTTACTCCAGTCCCCACGGTGCTTTCTCCCACCTCCACACAGTCTTCCTTACATTCCCTGCTCAACTTCAAGTTCCTAAAAGAAGCTGTAAAACTTATTCTCCGGGCCATTTGAGATCTTCTTCCCCAGCTATGTCACCGGGTTGGTTCGAATAAACCCTGATAAAATTTTTCTACAGGTTTGGACATCCCATAGGTCCAAACTCATTCCATTTTTAGGCACTACACCTTGTCTTGCTGCAGTAGCTAAGACAGATTTCAATTTTTTGAGCCAGTGTGGTCTCTCCCATAACCCACACTGAATCAACGGTGCAGCCAAAACACAATCAGAAATCTTTGGGTTGGAATACAGAAGCAAATTCTTTCTAATCTCCATTTCTGAGATACTAGCATGACCTGGGAGGAAATGCTGTGTCCACATGAAGTGGGCAGGAGGCAGGTCAATTGTCTGCTTGGGCACACCGGGCCACGTGTTGCCTGTCAAGTTTACAGGTCTGCCCTGGGGAGGCTGCCTCCCATCCACGTTTACAGCCGGTAGCTGTAACGGAAAGCAAATGATCAAGTACAAAGGCCTCTCTGGTCACAGGGGGAAGTGCAGTTACTTCCCAACCAGTTCCTAACGTTTTTGTGCTCACAAGTGTGTCACTGGACCCAGTATTCCCAATGTCTAACCTCTCAACATTGCCAAGAGACAGGAAAACATGTCACAGTCCCTCTGATAAAGGCCTTAATTGTGCTCCGCACCCCCCCCCCCACACACACACACTCATATATTGAAGTCCTGGCCCCTTGGACTGTGTTTGGAGATAGGGCCTTTAAAGAGTAACTACCGTAAAACGCGGCCATGCGGGCGGGCCCTCATCCAATCTGAGAGTGTCCTCATGAGAAAAGGAGATGAGAACACACACAAAGCATAGAACAGGAAGCGCCTCCAGGGGTGCCCACAGAGAAGAGGCCAGCGAGGACACAGAGAGGAGGCGGCCATCTGTAAGCCAAGGGACAGGCCTCGGGAGAAACCAAACCTGCCCACACCTTGATCTTGGAACTTCTCGCCTCCAGTCCGTGGGGTTTTGTTATGGCAGCCCTAACAAATTAATACACCCCATTTTACAGTAAGCAGCTTGCCCAAGGCCCCTGAGCAAATTAGACTTGGACCAAGACCCCTAGGTTTAAAACATTTTTTACCTCGGTCTCGTTCTAAAAAGAAATATAGACATTTTACTTACCAGTTTAAAAGTAGCCCTCCTTGCTTTCTCCTTATTGTTATAAATGTACATAGGTCCACTGTAGAAAATTTAACTTTAGAACAATAAAAGTAACTTGAAAGAAGAAAATATAAATCGCCTATAATCCCAAGAGCCTGAGGCGACAGCCGCTGTTCTTGGATTGGGGCTGACTCCCAGGCCGACGGGAGTACCTGCTGGTTTGTGGACAGAAAATGGTCCGCCTCTGACTGATCTTTCAGTGGAAGCTCATCCTATAAACAGCAGAACAACAAAGTGGAAGAAGGCCGTTCCTGATCATCACCAAGGCGCCACCGAAGGCGCGGACTACCCATCTTACCTTCCAAGTGAGAAAGAGAAAATTTCATCCAACTAATCACTACTATTTTGAATGTCTCTGGTTCAGCCTTAGAACCAATGATCCTGACCAAGACTCAATAGAAAACTTAGAAATTTATGTATTCAGGGTTCTTAAGGTTAAAAAATCACGAGAACTCATTCTAGGTGATTCCAGAATACCACTTAGGTTATTAAGGAAGGTTAGTGAGATTTCATTACTTAATCCCAAAAATCTGATGAAAAGATTCCTTTAATCTTTTTTTTTTTTGCTTTCTGTTTCTGAGTCTCTCTAGAACCCTGCGTCCAGGTATGAAAGAGGAGTCTGCCAGATCTACTGTCGGGGAGCATCCGGCTGCTTCAGGGGATCCAATGAACTCTGGAGACCCCACTGAGGAGACTCATGAATTTTACAATTATAATAAATATGCTGTGGGACTATCATAATCACTACTGTTTATTAAGACCAGATGATGTACAGATAAGGTGCTAGATGTTTTTATGTAGGATCTCATTTAACTCCCAAACATCCTTGGGAATGAGCTCCTGTTAGTATGTCTTACTTTAACGAAAAACTGGGACTCAGGTAAGTGAAGTAACTTACTCAAGGTCCTATGGGAGCTGGGTTCCCCAAAGGATCTAGAACCAGCTTTGGCCCAGTGGCGGCCCTCACCCAGCACGGAATCAAAAGGCCTACAACTCCGTCCACTTTAGACAGTGTTCGAATCCCATCTTCAAAGTGCCCTTTGGATTTGGCGTGAAGGGAGAAACAAACAGCAATGTCCCATTTATTTTGTTGAAATGTAATTGAAACTGCTCATTGTTTTTGTTTAATCTGAGTTCCCTATCAGCCAACAAATAGTCGGCACACAATTGAAAGCAGTTTTAATGCAATGACTGCAGAGTTTGTGTGAAAATAAGAGGTAATAGAATCTGGCAGGAAGGATTTAGGGGGCACGCTTGCTACTTTAATTGTCATTAATGATAATGAGTTCATATAAGGACATTGCCTTGCTCAGAATTCAGCCTTTGTTTTCTCTCTTGAAGGTCTGCGTTACCTAGTTTACTTCCCTGGCGTGTTGCTATTTTCTTTTTAAAAATATAAGAATGTTTATAATTTTGGTTGATTCATATTTTATCTAAGGTATTAAGTATTTTAAATGTCAAGTTTGCTGGGTTTTGCTATCACTATTCATCATCCGTATGCTCCAGATAATAAATAAGAAAATAAATATACAACTGTAGTTCTTTTGACCAAAGTAACTACATTTATTAAAGGCCTTATGTCCTCCTCCACCTCTGCTGCACTGTTCCTGCTGTGAAGCAGAGCACCTTGAAAATTTCATCCCCCTTTCATATGTGAACCAACCAACCTGCATCCATTCTCCCAAATACCCACTTTGTCTAAGCCTCACATACCAAGCCAATATTTGCCCCTGCCTTAAACCGCCCCTGAGCTCAGGTACCCCTACAGACCAAACAAAGCCTGCTGGAATGATTCAAACTAGCTGGTCCTCAACCGTTTACTCTGCTCTGCAGGCCTTGCCTGGCGGAAACACTAAGAAAGGCTTCGGCCTTTCTTCTGTCCCTGACCAAACCCCAGTATTTTCTCTCTGACCCTGTGTGGTGTGGCCCCTTCGTCTTGAGAAATGTAAGTCATAAAAATCTTCTTTCAATGGCAAAACAAACAAACAAAAAACAAAACTAAGCATAGTCCACTATTACACCCCGATAGAGCCAAGTCCATGCATTAAAACATCATCAGTTCTGCCCTGGCTGGTGTGGCTCAGTGGACTGAGTGCCAGTGTGTGAACGTAAAGGTCGCTGGTTAAATTCCCAGTCAGGGCACACCCCTGGGTTGCAGGCCAGGTCCCCAGTTGAGGTGTGTGAGAGGCAACGAATCGATGTTATCTCTCACACATCAATATTTTTCTCCCTCTCTTCCTCTCTCCCTTCTCCTCTCTCTAAAGGTAAATAAATAAAATCTTTTTAAAAACCCCATCAGTTCGAATACCTGGGGCTTGGCAGGGCCGTGGCTGCATGTTCTCCTTCTTGATGAAGGTCAAGGCAGCCCTTTCCTGCCATCGTAACTCCATTGAGCCCTTTCTCACGTAGCCTAGTTTCACGAAACATGGATACAGGAAAAATTCATTATGGTTGTTCTCTGTTATTTTCTTTCCGGAGCAAAGAACAATGCATGGCATTAAGCATAAGAAGGAATAAAGCCACATTTAAAGAAGAAAACAAAACCAGGTCATCACCAATTGCTGAAATGCTGCCCTCCAGAATGGTTCCCCCAAGGGACACACCTTGCTCTCTCATTCAATTATGGAAGCAATTTCACCAGGGCAATAAACATTTACTAAGTCCCTCTTCCATCTGGGCACTGTGCTATGCCTCAGCGATTAAAACACAAACAAGAAACAAAAAGCATAATAAAAAAAAGTTATGACTTCCCACATTCCAAGACCTCAGAGTCTTGTGGGGGGGGAAGGAGCTACAGACAAGGTGCCAGTTCTTGGTGAGAAGCCACAAGGAGGTGAGAGTACTGTACAGACAGACCACAGATTCGAGGGAAGACATCCCATCTGCCCGAACTGTTCAGGAAGGGTTTTGTAAAAGACGAGCACTTACACGGGATGGGCAATGGGTGCTGTGCAGTAGCTGGGTGGGAGGCTGAGGGGTGAGGGGTGGGGGGACATTCCAGGCGGAAGGCCCCGGATGAATGGAGGCACATGGGCAGCGCAGGACTAGGTTTATGCGTGGCTATCCCCACGGCCATACTGGTAGGAAATACACAAATATGACACCGGTTACCTCTTAGTTCTGGGATTGGAGGTAAGTCAATTTAACATTCGCCATTCCCCATGTTTTCCAAAATTTGTACAAATAGACTGCTACATTTTTAATAAGGAAAAAAGGTCCTTAAGTGCATGCAAATTTGGGAGGAAGTAAAGAGGTCAAGATGCTGAGGGTGGGCAAAGAGCCTGAAGAAGAAGCCGTGGTTAGGACGGCCTCCATTTCCCTGGAGTCCGGGAGGTGACCTGTGACTCCCAGCCCTGGCTGGGGAGCTTGAAAATGTCTCATGCTCAGGCCACACCCTGACCAACCCACAGAAACTCTCTGGCGGAGGGTTTCGGGCCCCTGTACGTTGCGGTGGATATGCCCAGGCACAGACACTCTAAAATGAGTGTGCAACACGAGGCTGGGGGAGGAGCCAGGAGGGGGAGTGGAGGCACTGAGGAGGGCAGAGATCCGTGAGGATGTTCTAGGGTTGGGAGAGGGAGGAATTCAGCAGATAAAGGAAAGGGTGAAGAGCATTAGAAGACAGAGGGAAGAGCACAGGAAGGTGTGGGGTATTTGGAGGAAGGACATAGCAAGCCTGTGACTAGAACACGGTACAGAGAGGACAGGAAAGTGGTGAGATTGAGGACAATTGGTTTAACATATCTTAAAATACCTTTACCATTAAACCCATGGCTCCTTATACAATAGAATGTGATATGTTTGCTCTCTCTGGCCTCTATGAAGTTATGTGCATGGCTGTTGAGTTATTATTGATTTTCAAATAGTTTCATCGATCCAGTTTCAGATGTACGGATTCTGTGGTTAGTTCTGATTGACTGATGCTTATAAGCTGCAATTTGCTTTAATAATAATAATAATAATAATAATAATAATAATAATAATAATGTTAGTGTTTAAACTCTGGAGTCTGTTGGTCTGGAGCAGGGTTTCTCCACCTCAGTACCTACTGGCTTTTGGTGCCTGGTCATACTTTCTTGGTGGGGGGACTGTCCTCTGTACTTCTACACTGCTCAGTAACACCCCCAGCCTCTACCCACCAGATGCCAGTAACATCCTCCCCTCCCTCTCCCCAGGTATGACAATCAAAAATGTCTCTGGTTGTCACCAAATGTCCCTTGGGAAGTAAAACCTGAGCCTGCCCAAGGTGAGGGCCACTGGTATAAATCTAAATCTAGACAAACTCTTCTCAAACTGTGTGTGCATGTGTGTGTGTGGCCTGAGATTTTGCATTTGTAACCAGCTTTCTAAAGCGGTGCTGCCGCTGCCCCAGGAGCAGCGTTCTGGGGAGCAGGCTCTCTAAACCCTTTATAGAGTAGCTAGTGCTGAAGTGCACGCTGATTTCAGAACCGGCTCATGTTCTTTGCAGCTTTCCATTAGTGCACTTGGGAACTGACCATGACCTCTGTGCATTTGCAGGATCCCTTTCTACCTTTTTACAGAATTCATAAACATGGAGACTCGCAAATACACTGGATGCTATCAACATGGAGCCTGCCACCTGCGTGACTTTGTTTACATAATATTATTCACCTGGAAAGCTTCTTTTTAATTGCCCCATCGTTAATCCTTTCCACTACAAGAAGTGCAATTATAATGTGATCTTCATTGGCAGCATACATTTCCATTTGGTCATGGGATACTGTTTTATTCTAATCACACTCCACTATCTAATCAAAGTACATTTGTGGATCGTGGGTAAATGTTGTTCCTTTAGCCTAGGAGCCTGTATTAGAGGCTACATATTGGCCACCCACATGAGTCTCTTGGATGGAATAGATGTGATTCAGAACAGCTGAACTGGAAAATCCATTTTGCAAAGTTAAATAATATTTTCTCCAACTTATATAATGGAAAGTTTATTTCCCCTGCAATGACGCCCTTAGAAGACACTATCAAGAGAAAGTCTGTTAAGAATCCATTCAGCATTCTTTCAGTCCACAAATACTTACTGAGGCCCTGCAATGGGACGGGCACCGTTGCGGGAGCCCGGCACACAAGCTGGGACGTGACAGTGACAGGGAAGGGGATGCGGGTGCTCGGGGCGGGAGTCTCCAGGAAAATGCAGCCTGGGCGCTGAGGGCCAACAAGAAGATGTCCCTGCAGAGATGTGGAGGAGGGACACTTCCCAGGAACACAAAGTGGTGTGAGCTAAGAAGAGTGGACTGGAGTGGAAGAAGAGGAAATTTCAAAATAAAGAACTAGGGGGGGAAAGGGGGCCTTGTCTCACCTCAGTCACTTGCTGGCTCTTGGAAGTTGAGCAAACTTTCCTCATCCTTTCTAGGTCTCAGTATCTGCAAAATTAGTTGTTCCCAAACTTGGCTGCGCTTTGGAATCCCCTGGAAACCATCCAAACACCGATGGCTTAACTGGCCTGCGGTGAAGCCTGGGCAGGGGGACCCCAAGTGAGTCTAAGTCCACAGCAGTTTGGGAGCCCTGAGCTGGATCATCTGTGACATACTGCCCCACCCCTAACACCTACGGTTGCAGGGCTGACTCTGGTGTTAAGTGACCTCAGCCAGCTTGCCTCCCTGGACCTCTGGGCCTCCAACTGTTGGATGTGCGCAGTTGACCTGGATTTACCTACCCCCTTTTGTATTCTTATTATTCTATGACACGGTTAGATGGTTTGCTTATTTAACCACAGGGCTGAAATCCCATCTTGGGCCAGCAGCCTTTTTCCCAGCTGGAGGAGGCAACGTGATATGATAGTCCCTGCAGGGTTTCTTTCTGTCTCTTAGCCTTTCCAAAACAAATACACTTCTCCACCCTTTTCAACTGTAGCATGAAGAGAAAGAACCACAGTCTTTATAAGCATTTCCTTCATGGGAGGAGGCAAACAATAAAACAGCGCTCAGCTTGCTAGCCAGTGACACTCAGGACAAATTTAGAAACATTGAACTTGACCCATCAATTGACAAAACAGAGTGAGAATATGCTTGTTTTGTTCCTTGACTATTTCATTCCCCCATGCTCTTTTAAATTCCTTAAAATATAATCCAAAAGAACAGGTAGTGTTTCCAACCAGCAAAGCTCGCTAAAGGACTTAACTCTGTTAATGACTAAATTCCAGCTCAGGCAGATTAGCCACTTTAAGTCCTTGGCATTAGGGCTTCCTGTAACATCCAGGCCCATTGCGCTGTCTGCCCTCCTGCTCACAAATCCGCTCTTAGCTCCCAGCAATAGCAACTTAATCTATGAAGAAAGCTACCAAGGAAGAGATCTAAGAACATCCTGTGCCTCCAAGCTGCCCTGTAGAAATACAGGGTCCAGCAGAAGTGAGGCCTGCTTGAGTGTGGTTGGTAGGGTAATGATATGGGTGTAATAATTTATAGTTTTAATTTGAACATTTCACCTAAAGTGTCAAATGATGTGCTTGACTGTGATATTATTAGGTTACAGAATTACATGCTTATGATTTTGTAATAAAAACAGGGTCGTTATCTGTGCCGGGCCTGTAGCTTGTGAGCCACAGGCTAATTTAAAACTCCTTAGTAGCCATACTAAACAAGTAAAAAAAGAAGAATTGGAATTCATTTTAATTAATATTTTACTTTACCCCGTCTAGCCATAGTACCGTTTCAACACATGATTGATATAAAAACTTCATCAATGAGATGTTTTACATTATCATTTTCTTAACAAGTCATTGACACCCCGTGTGTATTTGGCTGCACAGGACAAGCTGAACTGGACACATCTGCAGTGTCCAGCAAGCCAAGGTGGCTAGTGACGGTGGGGCCTCAAAGGGTCCTGAGCGTCTGTTGCACTGGGGGTGGGGGAGGGGTGAAGTCCCATAAACATTTCTTTAAACAAATAGGACGCAGTGTGAACGCGACCAGGAAAAACATGTTAGCAAATTAAATTTTTTTATTAACGAGGCGAGCTTGAATGAAGAAAGGCTGTGTGGTCAAGTAGAGCTCGGTTCAAATCCTGCCTGTTTGAGTCATAGGATTTTTAGACAAGCTGTCTCCTCTCTCAGCCTCACTCTCCCCAACAGGAAAATGGGGGGAACTCCTCCTCATCTGTTCTCAGGAGAGCGAAGTGAGGACACTCGTGAAAGCCCCGTCAGAGCGCCAATCTGGGACTAGTCAATGAGGAAACTTGGACACCGACCCCAGCTACCCTTAGTGCCTACAGACAGCAGGGAACGGCTAGTGTTTGTCACCCTATAGAACGATGACAGCATTAACAGAAGCAGCAGCAGCCGGCCTGGTTCTTATCGACAGAAGCTCAAGAGCCATAAACCCTACACGTTGCAATAAATCCAAAGGCTGCTAATTTATTTATGTGTTCTCTAACTTCTCTGACCTTAACACAGGAACTATTATTTGGAGCAAGTTGCCACATCACTTCTTGACATGGCTCCAAGATTGGGTTAAAACGGTCATTGTTCTTTAATTAAAGCTCACTTTAATTTTTCTTTCAGATGATTTTTCTTTACTAAAGCCAAAGGCTGTGCTTTTGTGCTCTTCCAGACTCCCGCTGTTACATGAAAATGAACCCCCTCCACCCCTGCTCTGGGGAAGCACGCTGGTAATGGCTGAGTATCACCATATCGCTGCTTTTAAAATCTATAAGGTGTTATGCATTTCTTAACTTTTAAAAAGACAGAAAATATGCAATTTAAAAACAGTTTGGCATGGGTAGTGGGGGAGGCTATGCATGAGTCGGGGCAGGGGGTACGTGGCAATCCCCTGTACATTCTGCTTCATTGTGTTGTAAACCTAAAACTACTCCCAAACATAGCCTTCTTGGAAGAAAAAAAGTTTGGCACAGGTAAAAAACTGAATTGTAAACATACAGTAATACCATAGCTACTATGTTAGTGTATGCAATTTAGTTCTTTCTTTTCCTTGTTTTTAGCCATAATGAGACCTAGAGAGAAAGGGGTTATCTAATAGATGTAGAGACAAAGCTCAAATTAAGAATTGCAACTAGCAAGTCAATAATGTTTGGATGTCAGCTTGGGTAACTGTGGTTTTGCCAAACTCGGAGCTAGCAGGGTCGAAAACAAGCACAGGGCGTCTCTGTGTGCGCATGCATGCAAACCAATCTGGGGGTAATTTTCATTGCCTGAATTCTGATGTTAGTATAGGATCTAATAAGAGGAAAAAGATACCAGAATCAAATTGTACCAGGGTCCTAGTCTAAGTTCCCACAATCCACACCCTAAGACAACTCAGGGCAAGTCGTTTTGGGGGAGGTGATCTCAGTAAGTTACCAGTGAGGGAGCAGGAAAGGAGAAGGGATACAGGGAGAAACCAGTAAATAAGTGGTATGTAAATAAGCCTTTTCTCTAGGGACCTCTAAGATCAGTCTCACTGGGACCCTCTGGGGAGCCACACAGGACCTTACAGAATGGGCCCACTGTGGGGGTTGGGAGGGAGGGGGTTGCGAAGTTGAGTGTTTATCCACTGACTCCTCTCCCTCATTGACTGAGGGCTGCCCCTGAGGTTACTGAGTTCCTGGGTCTTCCAGGCTCCCCAGAGCACACAGACGGAACAGATGTCAAACTCCTTTTGAACGAGCAGAGGGTGCCCCCTCCTAGAGGTGGGAAGTTGTTGCTGTGCTGGGAACTGTCCACTGCAGCTGCCAGTGAACTGGGACAGAAGCAGGAGATTGGAAGGGGAAGGACGGGGAGGCAGAGGAAGCTGGCCCCGGCAGCTCTGTTTTAGAAAAAAACTGATCAATAGGTACATTCTGCTAATTTATAATGATGTGCTATAATTTTTTTGTAATTTGGTTCCTCCTTCCCTCTCTCTCTCCTTCCCTCCTTCTTTCCTTCCTTCCCCTTCTTTTACTCCTTCCCTGCTTTCTTCTCTCCTTCCTTCCTCCCCCTTCTTTTACTCACTCCTTCCTTCCTACCTTCCTTCCTTCCTGCCTCCCCCTCCTCCTTCCTTCTTTCCCTCCATCCTTTTTTTTTTTTTAATTAAAAAAAAAATCTTTAGACTTTGTCAGACCCAAACACTAGGAAGGGAGCCTAAGCATCCAAACTTGCTCACCACCACCTGGTGGCAGCTCCTGGGATTGCAGGCAAAGAGATTTGGTAAACAACTCTTGGGTATTATTAATTTAAATCTGATGTATCACATCAAAACTCCAGAGAAAGAACTAAACAAAATGGAGATAAGCAATCTATCAGATGCGGAGTTCAAAACACTGGTTATAAGAATGCTCAAGAAACTTAATGAGGACCTCAGCAGCATAAAAAAGATCCAGTCAGAAATGAAGGATAACACTAATTGAAATAAAGAAAAATTTACAGGGAAACAACAGTAGAGTGGGTGAAGTGGAGAATTAAATCAATGATTTGGAACATAAGGAAGCAGAAAACAACTAATTAGAAACAAGAGGAAAAATGAACAAAAATAAAAAGCCATGGTTGGTGTGGCTCCATGGATTGGGTGCCGGCCTGCAAATCAAAGGGTCACCAGTTCGATTCCTGGTCAGGGCACATGCCTGGGTTGTGGGCCAGGTCCCCAGTGCAGGACATGTGAGAGGCAACCACACATTGATGATTCTCTCCCTCTCCTCCTCCCTCTCTTCCCCTCTCTTTAAAAATAAATACATAAAATCTTAAAAAAACAAATGAGGATAGTGTAAGTACCCTCTGGGACAAGTTCAAGTGTTCCAACATTTGTATCATAGCGGTGCCAGAAGGAGAAGAGAAAAGGCAAGAAATTGGAAAGCTAATTGAAAAAATAATTAAAGAAAACTTCCCTGATTTAGCGAAGGAAATAGACATGCAAGTCCAGGCAGTATAGAGTCCCAAACAAGGTGGATGCAAAGAGGCCCACTGCAAGACACATCATAATTAAAATGCCAAGGGTTAAAGATAAAGAGAGAATCTTAAAAGCACCAGAGAAAAGCAGTTAGTTACCTACAGGGGAGTTCCCATAAGACTGTCAGCTGATTTCTCAAAAGAAACTTTGCAGACTAAAAAGGATTGGCAAGAAATATTCAAAGTCATGAAAAGCAAGGACTTACAAACTAGATTACTGCAGCCAGCAAAGCCATCATTTAGAATTGAAGGCCAGTTAAAGAACTCCCCAGATAAGAAAAAACTAAAGGAGTTGATCATCACCAAACCATTATTATATGAAATGTTAAAGGACCTTATTTCAGAAAAAGAAGATCAGAACTATGAACAATAAAATGGTGATAAATACATATCCATCAATAATGGTTCAAGTGGAAAATTTTATGTTAATATTTTACCACATAAAAAAAAAAGAATGATGAGGGTAGAAAATTTTAAAACCTTTAATAAGTCACTAGAAATTGTAGTTTATAACTATAGTTAATATACTATAACTTCTAGTTAAAAAATGAACTAAGCAAACAAGAAGAACAGAGGCAGAATCATGGATATGGAGAGCATTTTGATGGTTGCCAGATGGGAAGGGGATGTGGGGGAATGGTGAAGAGGTAAAGGGATTAAGAAGTACAAATTGGTAGTTATAGAATAGCCATAGGGATGAAAAGTACAGTATAGGAAAGGGAGTAGCCAAAGAACTTGTATGTGTGACCCATGGACGCAAACAATGGTGTGGGGATTGCCTGAGCAAGTGGAATGTACTAGGTGGAAAGGGGGCAAAGGGAGAAAAATTGGGAAAAGTGTAATAGCATAATCAATAAAACATAATTAAAAAATAAATATGATATATTTCCTTGAATAAAAAGGCCACTGAAATGTAAGGTGCAAATAAAGACTTCTGTTATGGGATAATGTCTGTGTAGTTCCAGGAATTTTTCTATACTTTTAATAGCCCTAGTTTCCTAATGTGTAAATGATGACACACAGGAAGGGTAAAAAAATTTTAAAATTACAGCATATTTTTAAAAAATTCTATATTAATGGAGATTAGTTTTGATGACAATGAAGAGATAGCACTGAAGTGAAATGACGCATTTTCTGGACCCAGAGCAAATGCCGCAGCAGCACAGACAGTGCTGACACTGGAAGAGTTGAAAAGGGCTCTCTTTTATTACGGAACTTCTCAGAGCCTTTATGCTCTGACCGTATACCTGGAATGTCCAAGGAGAGGGTTTGGCTGGCAGCTTTCTAATGATTAACAGTGGGATCAATCAGCGGCTCCTTAAATCAGTGTTTCTTACGTCACTGTGGAAATACCTGGCCGATGAAATGCCTAAAATAAACTTGAAGCGAGTATTTTGCTTTATGTGGAGATAAAAAAAAGATTCGAAGTTCAAAAAATGCATTGATCTCATTCCTTTTACAAGAGAGTCATGATTTTTTTAAAGTCAAAAATTGGTTACTCAAATTTTACTATTGTTTTACAAGTTTAATTTTTTTAGTGACTTTTAGAAAGCATACAAATAAGATAAATAGACTGAGATGGATCAACTAATAGTTGACGAGCTGTTTTGGTGTGGGTCCTTCACTCGTGTTTAACCAGCACCATTCAACTCACCAAATCTCCAAGTAACATCTTATTGTTTCTACATAATCTAATTGACCCATTTTGGATTTGAAAAGGCAAGAATAATGGAGTTCTGTTTCTTAAAAGCAGTGGTATATATATACTTGGCCATGTCCTCACTCCTTTAATTTCAGAGGCTTTTGTGGGGAAAGATTTGGGAAGTAGGGTGTTGGTGGCATAGACTGGATGCCCATTTATGTATGTGAAACAGACCTACCTCTCCTTCACCGACTGATGCCTTTAATGAGCAAAACAATGGCTTTGAAAGAATATATTTGGCCACTGAAATGTATACTTAAAATGGTTCAAGAGGAAAATTTTGTTAATTTTTTTATTACAATAAAAAAGAGAATGATGAGAGCAGAAAATTTAAATCCTTTAATAAGTCACTAGAAATTATAAACTATCCAAATATCAGATTTCATGCCCTTTACTGCTGTTGTAATTCCTGGCATCCTAGAGGGGTTCCCTTTTCCCTTGTTCTTTAGGAAAGGACGTTCTAATAACCTCTTCAGTCTCGGGAGATTCACGGGAGACCAGTATTTTGTCAGCACGCTGGCTGATTAGCATTCTAGTCTATCATGCCTGGGTATTCACTTTGAAAATGTCAAAATAGTTATTAATCATTCTGTCACTTACTGATCAAGGGGAATGAAGCTTGGTTTGATGTCTGTGTCCAAAAGCAGGATCCACTTGGCAGAGCAGTAACCTATTTTAATGTCCCAAGTCCATGGTCATGAGATGGACTGATTTATCACATTGGCTGCAGAAAATGCAAGTCTTGTTTCAGGGAATATCCAGCCTGGCCTAATTTTTCTTCGGGGCTGAGAGCTGTGAGAATGTACTCGGTACAATGCATTAGTGTTGTGCTTGGGGAATTCAAGGACCTGGTAGAGTCCCTAGAGGAGCAAAGAGAGAATGGGCTGTGGAGCTCAAGGAGCCCAACTCAAACACCCCCAGTGGCCTATATTTAACATCACTAAGATGATCTTAACGATCCAGAAAGTGCCAGATTGCAGAGCAAACTAAACCCTAGGAGGCCTATTGTCTCAGTCATCCAGATAGCTTCCTGACTGAATAATAGTTATTATTATTAACATTGTTTGCTGAAAAATTTCTACCTGTCCTCAGCATGCACACACAGATTTGTGCGGCCCTCAGCTTACGTGAGCCTCACATAGCCCCTTCGGGCTCTGCTCTTCCAGAACTCTGGTCCTGCTTTTGTGCACTGACCAGTTGCAAAGAGGAGTTTACAGTTCACCTCATGAGCCATCAGACTTACTACACTCAGTGTATGTCAGGTGTACAGTTGACTCTTGAACAGCATGGTGGTGAGGGCCGTGGAGCCCCTGCACAGTCAAAAATCCATGTGTAACTTTTGACTCCCCCAAAACCTAACTACTCATAGCCTCCTGTTGACCCAAAGCCTTACTGGTAACATAAACAGTCAATTAATACATAGTATTTTGTATGCTATATGATTTATATACTGTATTCTTACAATAAAGTAAGCTGGAGGAAACAAACTGTTATTAGGAAGATCAACCCTGGCTGGTGTGGCTCAGTGGATTGAGCACTGGCCTGTGAACCAAAGGGTCGCCAGTTTGATTCCCGAAGTCAGAGCACATGCCTAGGTTGCAGGCCAGGTCCCCAATGGGGGCCATGCAAGAGGCAACCACACATTGATGTTTCTCTCCCTCTCTATCTCCCTCCCTTCCCCTCTCTCTAAAAATAAATAAAATCTTTAAAAAAAAAAAAAGAAAATCATAAGGAAGAGAAAATACATGGATAGTATTCATGGAAAAAAATCTGTGTATAAGTGAACCCACATAGTTCAAGCCCAAGTTGTTCAGGGCCAACTGTGCTGTCTTTTCGACACGTACATAACCCTTCAAATTTCTGTTCAGAAAGACCTGCTGAGTTTGCCCCGAGGGAAGCAGCTGTCCCCCCGTCAGGCAAACTAGTACGTTCTGCTTTGTTTCAGGGTGCAGTGGGGCTATCTTGCTTCCTTTCTTTTACACCAAACAATATTAAGGCATCTAATGTGAAATCAAAGACCCATTTTGTAAACATCTCAGGGGCACTTACACTAGGATTGAAGATTCACGTACTTTCAGGCACCAGGCCAGTGACAGGCGAGAGAAGGGCTGACGCAGTACGAGAGGATGGAGGCAACTCTGCAAAGTGGAAGTACGCACCTCCCCTGAAGAGGAAGCCAATTCTCAGCTCCGGGAATGGCGGCCATGTGGCAGTGCCAGTCTGCCACTGAACCATCTTGATTCGTTCAGAAAAGCTGTCAATCCGTATATGAGTGTGAACATTCTCAGTGTTTGAAAGGGCTAAATAAAATGCAACTGCCGGCCAAGTAAGGCCTGCGGACTGCCAGTGTTTGACTTCACGCTCAGAGTATTTTAGACGTTGTGTTAATAAAAAGAGCCTGCGGTCTACAAAGAAACAGACAGGTGTAAGCCTTAAAGTATAAGGCGCAATGCTATCCTAAAGGGAGGTTCACGACTGACAAGGGGCACAGAGAAACTAGGAACCCTCACAAGATTTAACTGTCTCATCTTGCGTTTGCAATTTGTATCAGGCTGTTGATTAGAAACTTGACAGTGTGCAGGCCATGGCTTGGGTCTGCAATGATAATACAGGAGCAAAGTGTTCCAGAGAAGAAAACCTAGGATCGCTTCCTCTTTTCTATTAGGAGAACATTCATCTTAGTAGTTGACTTGGTCTTTTCCCCAGCCCCCTCCACCACCTTCCCAAGCAAAGTAGACTTTACTAAAGATATCACACCATCGTTTTCAAACGGTGGTGATTTTGCTCCCCAGGGGACACTAGGCAATATCTGGAGACATCTGAGGTTCCTTAAAGTTACCTTAGAATTACCATATAGTTCAGCAATTCCAGCCTTACATATATACCCAAAGGAATTGAAAGGTACTTGAACAGATATTTGTACAACCACGTTCATAGCAGCAATTGTCACAATAGCCAAAAGGTAGAAGCAACTCAAGTGTCCATTGGTGGATGAATGGACAATCAAAATGTGCTACATCCGAACAATGGGATTTTATTCAGCCATCACTGCCAAACAAATGATGTGCCGTGGCCTGCTGCGATGTGCAGGAATCTTGAAAACTTTATGCTGAGTGAAATAAGCCAGACACCAAAGGGCAAATACTGTATGATCCTGCTTGTATGATGGTGAGGAGGTATACTTAGGACAGGCAAATTCACAGAGATGAAAATAGAATGAGGTTACCAGGGGCCAAGGGAAGAGAACAAGAAGCCTAGAGCTTCTGTTCAGAGTGATAAAAAGTCTTGGAAGTAGACGGTGGTGATGGTTGCACAACATTGCGAATGTCGTCAAGGCCACTGAATTATATACTTAAAAATGGTTACAATGGCAAATTTTATGTTATGAATATTTTACTAAACACTCAAAAAAGCCCATGAATGTGACATTATTTAGACATAGGTCATGTCATCAGGGTGGCTCTTAATGCAATATGACTGATGTCTTTACAGAAAGAGGGAAATTAGAGACACAAAGGGAAAACACCACGTGACAACAGAGGCAGAGGGTGGAGAGATGTGGCTGCAGATCAGTGGACACCATGGCCACCAACGGAAACTGGAGGAAGCAGGGAAGGGTTTTCCCCTAGGTTTCAGAGGGAGCAAGGTCCTGCCAACACCCCGATTTTGTGCTTCCAACCTCCAGATCTGTGAAACAATAAAACCTGTTGCTCTAAAGCCACCCAGTTTGTGGCCCTTTGTTATGGCAACCTTGGGAAGTCAATCTACAGACCTTGAGTAAATCCCTTAGCTTCTCTGAGCCCAAAGATTTCCATCTGGGTAAAAGGTGGGCATCCTTTAATGAAGCTGTACGACGATGCTGCCAGGATGAAAGCGAACATCGGGGATCTCTGGAGGAAAGGTCTGCAAGTGTTGTTACAAGCTGACAGAGAAATCTTGAACTAGGTCAGTATGAATTAAACACACTCAGTAAACAGATATGAAAAGAGACTTCTATCCTGGAATCTGTAACTTTCCTCAGGTTCACAGGTTTATTTCATATTTTTTAATCACATACAAGCCTGGCATTTGCTATTATAACCTCCTACTCTTCTTAGTCCAAAGAGATGGTCAATGCAGAAAAAACTCACTGAAAAAGGAGAAACAGACTTTCCCCTTAAACTCTCTGTTCCTGACAATCTGACCCATTTTCCCCCCATGTCAGCTTGTCAGAGCAACTCAGGTCACTGGGGTTGCCGTGGATTCCTTGCTGCTCTGCTCACCTCACCTTCAGTCCGGGGGGGGGGGGGGGGGGGGCTTACCTGACTACTGTATTTTGGCCAGGAGAGGAGCCACTGCAACCGCTGGTTCGACTGACCAGCGAGTATGAGACCAGGGACCACACTAGGGGCAGCCTTCCAGGATGAGTTAATTGGTAGGATGAAAGTAAAAAGAGACTGTTATTTATTTTTCTAAGGGAAATAATTATAGTTCCACCTGGCAGGGAGAGTTCTGAAAAAATCATGCATTGTGTTTTCCAGTAGAGAATCTATCATTTGTGCCTTACTAATTGAAAAAAGAATGCCTTCTTGGGCATGGTCTGGGAGAAGAGTATTACATTAAGAAATAAATAAAATGCAAAGCATGCCATATAATAAAGTAACAAATAATCCTGGGAGAAAACCAGTTAAGAGGCTTTGGAACCCAACAGAAAAGGAAATGGGAAATTGGGTGAAAGGTGGATCACTAACAAAACAAGTTTTAAAAAGAGAGGGAGGGTCTTTGGCACCTGGAAGAGCCGCAGGAGTGGATAAAGAAAGGGCCAGAATCTATGTGTGGAGGTCTGGTCAGTGGCGGTGCCTGGCCCTGTTAACACAAATGTCTTTGTATACAAGTCAGATGTTCCCTATGTTAGATGACAGCTGATTGGGTTGTTACTTCTCCTTTCGGCAAATCCACAGAGACGGAAGTCATCAAGGTGAACTGGAAGGGACAGAAATGTCAGACAGGTGTTAGTCATGGGACCAAACACAGGGGGTCCCACCAAGGAAAGTCATGAAGTGCAGCCCTGAAGTGACACCAGGTTTGCCTGCACAGAGACGCCCCGCGGTGCCTGCGAGGACAGGGGCGGTGGGGCCGAAAGTGAAGATGAAGTTTTCACGGCAAATCTTTCAGTGTTAAAGAAGTTTGAATGTTGAAAATATAACACCTGTTCAAAATAAAAATAAAAAGATGTAAGTTCAATAAAATCTGCTCTATTTGGTAATAACTCACTTTGCATTAGGATTCCATAAAGAAGGTATTATTAAAACATAAATTTCTGGAAAGACAAAAGCCTGAAAAGGGGAGCCAAAGGTTTTTTCCCTTTTGTCATTTTTATTTTGAGATAATTTTAGATTTACAGAGAAGTTACCCAAAACGTATAGCATTCCCTTGGTCCCTGTCCCCAGCTGCCACTCACATTAACATTGTACATAAACACAGAATCATTGCCAACAGCAGGAAGTTAATATTGGTACGATATCAGTAACTAAGCCAAACAGAACTTTTAGCTGAAGTATTATTCTTGATGCCCATTTAGAAATTTGTTTGCTGATATTAAAAAAAAAGTCCAGAAGTGAAAAATAGGCTAGAAATTTTCTGAAATTCTCTCTTTTTCAGTGTAGCCCCCAGAGAAATGTCTTTAATTGTCTAGATGGGAAAAGGCATAGGTGGGCTCGTCAGTTGTCCCATCTGTTTCCCCACCTCCTCCTGCCTGAGCTAAGTAAGTTCCGGTTTCTCTGATTCCTTGTCCGCTTCTCCGCATGTGCACGTCCATGATGTAAATCTGTAGTTTGTTTCCAGGAGACCCAGGCAAAGTGATGATGCATCTTTTATCTTCCCCATCCTTCCCAACCTTTCATTCTGTGACTTTCCTCAGGGGAGCCTCAGGACTGCCGTTTCTGCACCCCACCAAGACCTGCCCTGTTCCCCAGCTCCCACATACCCTTCCAGGTGTATCTAGGCTGGCCTGAGTCTCTGACAAAAAATATATATATGTATCCAATAAAATATCAGTGCTGGATTAATACGCTGCGCCGAGAGGAATTTACCTGCAATATGCAAATTCCGTAGGCAACGTGGTCCACTGGATGGTGTTGATGGGGAAGGGGAGGGAAGACATGGAAATCTGAGTGTCTAGGACTGTCGCTACGGAGCTGGATATTTTCCCTATCTTTTAATATTTAAAAATTTTGAGTGTTAAAAATGTAACACCTGCTCAAAATAAAAATAAAAGGAACATGTTAAGTTCAATAAAATTTGCTATGTTTGGTTATTAGTTAATGTTTTGCATTAAGATTCCATAAAGATAGTAGGATGGCAAGAAAGGATTCGATAGAGTGTGGGGTGGCAAGAAAGATGGGGCAATTGCCCACCCCAACTATGCTTTCTCCCATCTAGACAATTAAAGAAATTCCTCTGGGCGCTACATGGAAAAAAAAAGATACTTCCCTTTAAAACAAGAGAATTAGGCTAGATGCATATTTCTGAATGTTCTTGACATGAAAGATAGCTTTGCAAATCTGATTAAATAAACCTACAGGCCTGTACTCCCAGAAAAAATACTTTTTGTGTATCTGAAAGGGACAATGATGTGAAAATACAGGAGGTCAGAGTCTTTCTTCCTCATTTCACATTCTAAAAAAGATATTGTAGTTGTTCTACTTTCCTCAGAGCCTCTGTTATACATATCAAGGCAAGTGTGGAAAGAAGAATGGGAAGTAACAAGAGAGGCTGGATTGACTTACCAAAGGGTCAGGATGCTAATGTAGAGAAGGCGAGTAAGAATAGATCTGGGGTAGATAAAATGTACTTCATCAAAATTAAAAACTTTTGTGCTTCCAAGGACATCATCAGGAAACTGAAAAACAACCCACACAACGGGAGAAAATATTCGCCAATCCTGTGTCTGACAAGGGACTTGCATCCACAGGAGATGAAGATCTCATACAATTCAACAATAAAAAGACAAATAAGCCAATTTTAAAATAGGCAAAAGACTTGACTAAACATATCTCTAACAAAGTTATAGAAATGATCAATTAGCTCACTATCATTAGTCATTAAGGAAATGCAAATAGAAAATGCAAGGAGACACCACTGCACACCCACTGGGAGAGCTATAATAAAAAGGGTGGATAATAGAACTGTTGGCAAGGACGTGGAGAAATGAAAAGCCTCCTGCCTGGACGGTAAAACTGTAAAAATGGCTCAGCAGCTGTGGGAAACAACTTGGACAACCTTCAAAAAGTTAAACACAGAGTTATCATATGATCAGCAATTCCACTCTTGGGTATATACCAAGCGAATTGAAAACACATGTTCACGGAAAAACTCGTGCACGAATATTTCTATAGCAACGTTATTCATGATAGCCAAAACATTTACAAGTGGAGAACCTGAGGCACAAAGAGGTTAATTCACTTGCCCAAGGCTACAGAGCTGGTAAGTCACAGAGCCAAGATTCACCCCAACCCAACTTGCCTTCAACTCATGAACGGAGAAACAAAATGTGGTATATTGGAACATTATTCTACCATGAAACTAAATGATGTATTGATACTTGCTTCAATGTGAATAAACTTTGAAGACATTATGCTACGTGGAAGAAGCCACATATCCTATGATTCTATTTGTGTAAAATGATCAGAAGAGGCAAATCCTTGGAGACAGGCAGTAGACGAGGGGTTGTCAGAGCAGCGGAAGGGGTAAAGGGCAATGACTACTGACGGGAGCCAGGTCCTTTATGGGTTGATGACAATGTTCTGGAGTTAGCAGTGATGGTTACACAACCTTGTGAATAGGCTAAAACCCACTGAATTATACCCTTTAAAATGAATTTTATAGTATAAGAATCATACCAGAATTTTAAAAAAAATAGATCCTGGGGCAGAAGAGGAGAGAAGAAATGAAGAAGACAAGGGAGACTGCTTGGGTCAGACTTTTGGGAAGAACGAGGGAAGAAAATTCCAGATATCCACCTTGCATGAGATGTGGGAGACATTCATGGACAAAGAGGATTTTTGAGAAGTTTGATGTATATTTGGGACATATCTCCACATCCTGTTGTTACATATTCTAGAATCTTCAGAAATTACACATTGTTAACACATTTTAGAATCGGATTTGTGGGTTTGGGGGATGGGATATTGAACTGAGATTGATTCCGAAATAATTCACTTACTTTTGGTTTACACATTCATTCAGTGAGCAAATGTTTACTGAGCAACTACCAAGTGCCAGGCCATGCTCTGAGGACACTGGTGCATGGTGACGAGGACGAGTGAGCTGCTGCCCTGCTGGGATCTTTGTAGGCTGGGGGTGTGGGTGTGGGCGTGCGCATGCACAGAAATGTGGGCTCCGACACAGGCTTGAAGAGAAAAGTAAAAACATATTATTATTATTTCAAGCAGTAGTAGTGCTTTTAATAAAAAGAAGGTAGAAAACAGCAATGAAGAGTGACAGGATCCTGAGGGCTCCATTTCAGGTGTACACGAAGCCCTTGAAGCCCATTGGTTTAGAGACCCCAGGTCCAGAATCCCTGGACAATTTGATCTCTAAATATCCCATTGATCTAAAAAAAAAAAAAAAAAATCTGTGATTCATGGACTGGGTATGAGAGGTGTAAAAGTGCCAAACACTCCAAATTCAATATAATGTCAGTAACTAGGAACCTGCCATTTTGAAATCTGCACTAGTAGAACGAGGAGCTTGGCTGAGATTTACTTTGTACAATATTATCAATAAAGAGAGAGTTTGCAAACAAACCGTGTTAAAGTCAAATCACTTCACCAACTCCCTCAATGAACTCACAGGCATTTCCTGAGGTCACGGTGCCCAAGGCACTGAGATGACCAAGGGCGGCCCACGTGGCGGACTCCCAGTGATGATCTAATAACGACTTCAATCCCTCCATTGTATAGGGAAGGAAATGGATATTCAGAGGCTCAAGTGACTTGGCCAAGTTTCCACAGTTTGCTAGTCGCAGAGCTGGGATTACCATTCAGGTGCCCTAATTCCAGGTTCAGTCAGAAGCATTCATTAAAAATAACTGAAATGTCCATAGATGATCCTCTATTTACTAAATCGAGGGTCCAAAGTTCCCTCTAAAACAATATATTGCTTCTTTGTTCTGTCTCTCTCAGTGAACAATAATGAAACAGAATTCTGTTTGTTGATTTTTTCATGCATTCAGGCTCGCTATGAAACAATACATCATTGTTTCATCACTCAACAATAGTGATTGACTGATTGCTTTCATTCATTCAGCGCTCTACTATGCGCCATTAGCAACGGGAACGCCATTCAGATGTAATCCCTGATCTCAAAAAGCTAAAAATCCAGAAGAAGAAGTAAGACGTTAAATAATTATGATGTAGGGTAGATCTTGGTGACACCATCAGATGCTACCACCTGCCATGAAGTCCCAGAGGAGCGAGGTCACACCAGCCTGGTACGAAGGAAAGCAGGAAAATACAGGATGGGGGAAGAGTGGGTTTACAGTTGTGAAGACACGAAATGCAGTTTATTCTCATATTATTATTTATTAATTATTGTATTATTTTCCATACGAACAACTATAAACCTACTTTCCCCCCCACCCTGCATAGTCTGACTTTACAAAGCTTCAGAGAAATAACATTTACAGTTTATAGAAACTGTTTAAGTCTTTGGACAACAAAAAACACATAAATTACAAGGGAAAATTAGCCATTTCCTTAAAAGCACCCAAACTATTTAACCACACACACACTTTTTTTTCCACAGTGGCAATACAACGTCCTGACCAGGGGTAGCTTCAGGGTAGAGAGTTTCAGACAAACAGTCCAGAAGTTAAAGAAATAAGTAGAAACGCTCCACACGCGTGGGTAGAGACCAGGGGCTCCCAGGCAAACCCCTTCCCATTTTCTCACCATATGCAGCTGGCACTGGGGACCCGGAACAATGCCATCTAGTGGAGTTCAGGAGGCCAGAGAAACAAGTGGCGAGGAAGTACATTCGGGCCTCAGTCCAGCAGGACAATGCGGCCAGTGTCTTCCGTTCTGGCTTCTCGG
The DNA here is from genome assembly GCF_022682495.2 of Desmodus rotundus. Taxonomy (NCBI): domain Eukaryota; kingdom Metazoa; phylum Chordata; class Mammalia; order Chiroptera; family Phyllostomidae; genus Desmodus; species Desmodus rotundus. The sequence continues at coordinate 197,814,092 of NC_071388.1, read as the reverse complement.
GTCTTGTCACATCTTCACAGACCACGGATAAAGAGATGGGAGTTGGCCAAGCCACCCTCATTCTCTCAGCTTTCCTTCTGTGGTTGCCAAAGCACCCTTCCCTCACATCACCCCACTAGCTTCCTCTTCCCACCACCCCCTCTCAGCAATGAAAGTTCATCATTGTCCAACAGACCCAGAGGGATGTGGAAGACGAGAACGGAGAGCTGGGAGGCATAAGCACACCTCCTCTCTCGCAGCAGTGGGGTGATCCCGGAGACCTACTTCCAAATTCCCACACTCTGCCACCAAATGGCTGTGCTAATTGGGGCTCGCTAGTGTCTATCTTTTAAAAAAAAGAATTGGGACTGCAGTTAAGAAGTAAACTATTTCCTGTATAATAATTTCTGTGGGGAGGGTGCCAATGCTGAAGGAGCAGGGCGAGGAGTTTTACTTCTTTCTGACCCTTTGACACCCCTGTGCCTCACTGTCCTTCACCCTTGAAATCAGCCTGTATGCATGGACCAACAAAGTAGCATGTCAGGAGAGGAGCCCCCTATGACGAGAATTTACCCACAACCCTAATAGTTTTACCATTTTTCTGAGTTTTGCCCATTTGGGGCTTGCTTCTCAGGGAGCTTCAGTTAATAGGGTTTTCTTTTAGGCCCGTACACCCTTAGCAGGTACCTAGCAAATGCTTGCTGATAACCTGTCATGGGAACCAACAGGTAAAGATGAAAATGGCCCAGAGCCAGAATGGGTGATTTTTTTTAAAAATCTAATTTTATAGGGTACATTTATTTTCTTTGAGATATGAGGTATTAATATTTTTTTTATTTTAAAATATATAAATATTTTAAAATGTGAAAACTAATAAAAGTATTATAATACATTTTAATATTATCATAAACATGGATTAACAAATCAAGTAAGTAAGCCAAGGGTTGGCTTATAATGAAAGCATCAGTTTCCTGCTTCACCTTCAATTCCCTCTTCCACTCAACAATTTTCAACTTATTTAGCTTTTTCTTTACGTATTTTTGTCTGTATTTTAAATTATATGCTTAAGTTGCTATCCTTTGGTGTTTTTATTTTAGACTATCCAACAGCTCTCTTCTATGCAAGACGAGGATTTCATTCCCTCACACGTTCCTGTACCTATTTTTCTCCTCCCCGAGCCCTGTACAGTCACGTCGCCTTCTTTTTTCCAAATTCTTTTTGCATAGTATTCTGTTCTTGTTTTATTGTCACAAAATTTCTTCTTATCTCTCTACAGATTTGAATTAGGTGTTCTCCCTCTGTCTCCATCTCCCCGTGTTTCTCATTTGTCGTGGCCCCTCCCGTTGAAGGCTTTCTTCCAACGCCTGGTGATTCTCGGATGTCTGTGACTGCCCCCAGAAAGCTGACCTGCTGCAGCTCTGCGTAAATAGACAAGAGTTTACTCATTGGTGGGCCTCCTTCTATGGTAACAGATGGGGACCCAAAAGGATTGGAATCAGTAGCTCTTCTCTCTTGGGTTGGTCAACTTCCCCCAAAAGGAATCCTCCATTCTCCCGTTGGGGTGAGAGAAAATTGGCTCCCCAGGATGATGGGAACCTTGTATGAGAAGGAAGCTATGGGCATATGAAGAGTTTCTCTGAATCTGCTTTAATGGCACCTCATCACTCCATCATATTCTGTTGAGCCTAGTATTCCAGAGCTCAGAGTTTCTCTAGAATTTCTAAGAGCAAACAAAGCTTTTGTGCACTATTCAGGTAGGGGATGGACAAGCTGCAGGAGCTAGGGCAGGGAATCTGGAAGTCTGACCTTTAAAGAGACTTTCAGCTCTTTTCTGGTTTTGGTTCTCTCCACACCCGATTTTCAATAAGCGGTATCTTCCATCACTCTGCCTGAGGTTCTGCAGAGGGAGTCAGCTTGCTCCTTAGTGGACTCTCCCCTCCACTGTCTTTGACATTCAGTTTCTGCTTTTTCAGCTCTGCCAAGTCAGCTACCACATGTCCATCTGTTTTTCATTTTGCAAAATAGTGTTGGCACCACTTTCTCCTCTTCCGCCTCCCTTGTTCTCTTTGACTTTGACTTTTCACCATTTTTATTCCTTTATTCTCGTTTCAGTGGACTTTCATGAAAAAATAAAATGAATGTAAGCATTCAATTTATAGTGTTTAACTGAAAGTAATAAATGTTTAATTTTTAGGTGTTGTATGCCCACTCAGCTATATGTATATATATGTGTATTTGGAGACACACACACACACACACACACACATATATGTATCTGTGTATACATTTATAACTGGGTGAAAGAAAGACTATCCTTTCCAGCTTCCCTTGCAGCCCGCTGTACCATGTGACTAAGTTCAGGCCAATATAATGAAAGTGGAGTGATGTCCGCACTTCTGAGCCTTGGCCTTAACATAAAAGTCGGTGCTGCTCAGCCCTCTCTTTCCTTTTCCCATGGGCTGGAATGTGGACGTGGCAGAAGCTCTGACTATGCATCTCTCTAGGGGATGGTGGAGCAACAAGACAGAGGGACGTGGGTCTTTGAATGAAGACATATGTCATCTTGGACTGTTTGCCTCCAGACTATCATGCAAGAAAAACATTAACTTCTCTATAGTTTGAGGTCTTTACACGGCAGCTTAGCCTAACACATTCTAGTGCGACCTCATTTCTTGGTTTCCAAAGCAAGTCTATGGATAAACTGTGGATCTACTGCCTGGGAGGATTTAAAAATGCACAGAACCCCAGAATGTATTCTCAGACGCAGATTCAGTCAATCTGGGGTCGGGTATGGAAATCTGTTTTTGTTTTTTCTTGACTACCTTGCTTTTTCTGATGCGTGGCCAAGATTATGAACCACTGACCTTGCCCAATGAACTATAAAACATATTCTTTACATTCCCATGGTTTTTCCATTCCTCATTTATTTTCCTTAAGTCTCCCTAGTCTCTTTCTGATTCCTTTGTTGAAAGCCACACGTTAATGTTATTGTGCTAAACAATTGTTTGTGTCTTCCCAGAACCCATTTGCCCTGGTTCTCCTTTGGGAACTACTTATCTTTTAGTTCCTGTCCCTGTGGCTCAGACAAACCAGCCAACCCAACAATGTCCCCAGCTCTAGGAGGGGACCTTCAACCACACCAGCCAGGCCAGGCCAGGCCAGTCAGCATGTTCCAACCTCCTGACCACCGTGGTGTGCTCAGGGGTGGATCCAAGGCAGCTCAGGGTAAAACCCCGTCTGGAGAAAAAGAGCAGATTTTTTCCTCTGGGAAGCCGAGCTGGTAGCATGTGTGCCTGATGCTGCTGGTGCCCATCTTCCTGCGGTGAAGGGAGAGGGAGAGTGAAGTCAACACAGCGGGGAGAAGAGAAGAGAGAAGGAGCAAGGCTGAGTTCTGACGGTACCATTCGACCTTCTGGGGCCCTGCTTGAATCCCTGGTTTCTCCACCCACCCAAGTCAGTACATTTCTTTTTTTAAGGAGGAGAGCATCTTATTACACATATAATAGAGTTATATATTACATATGCATATACAATCTATCATGTTCACATGCATGTATTATCATATTAGAATTAGATTACAATTCTATGTTTATGGGTACACATATGTGCATATGTATGCATGCATGGTTATAATATATATCCTATATTTATATACAAATACATATACATGCAACATAATTATAAAAGTAACTGTAAAATTCAAAAGAGCAAATAGAGAGTTTCTAAGGGAACAAATAGGTAACATTTTAGAGATGGTTTCAAAAAAATAATCATTAGGCCAACAGATGTAACATATCACTCTCCTGTTTTAACTGGCATCTCGGGCAGCGTTTGCTCGGGTTTTCACGGAGCTCGGGCAGAGAGGCCTTTGAGCAGTCCTGAAAATGCCTGTGTTACAGGGTCGGGAATTTTCTGCTTACAGTTCTGGACCTTATTCTAAAGTTTTTCCATGGAGAGTTGGATCCAGCTTTTACGGCCATTATAGGCCAACTTAAAACAAAATATGTGAACCATATAAAACCTCCTGGCCCAGAAGGTCGGCAGTGCAGGTTTTCTGAGTTAAAGCTACCTGGTAAACTTCAACTGGTTCCGACAACGAGCAGGATTTGCAGGCTGCGTGCCCTTGGCGACCTCAGGACAATTAAAGTTGGCTTGATAGCCTGAGCTTGTCATCACTTTCCCATGTTCTGCCGATTGGCGGCCTCCAACGCCATCCCCCTCCTCGCACACATGACGAGCCCGTAGCCACATTGTTAAGTGGCCGAGAAAGATCAAAAGAAAAACAACACTTCACGAACAGCACATGAAGCTCAAAACTCAGCGTCTATAAATAAAGTTGTGTTGGAACCTGGCCACACTCACTCCTCTACACGTTATCTCTGGCTGCTTTTGCCCCGCACGCCGAGTTGAGCGGTTGTGATGGAGTCCAAACAGCCTGCAAGGCCCAGGCTATTTATTCTCTAGGTCTTTACTGAAAACGTCCACGGACCCAACCCCTACCCGCCCCCCCGCCCCACAGGGGAATGTCAATCACTTTCCCATGACCATGTGACCCCATTCCGACCAATGAGATGTCAGGAAAGTTTGCAAGAGGAATTCTGAGAAAGAGTGCGATCCTTAATAAAGTAAAGGGAGCGCGAGGACTCCTTTCTCCTTCCTGCCTTCAATGCAGATGTGACTTCTTAGCGCCGGGGACATATTTTTTGCCACCAAGCTGAAGTAAGCATGAGGTTGTCAGCCTTCCTATTGGATATACTATTACTTCGCTGGTTCAAGATTGAATGCTTCCTTGAGTGTCTCGGGTTGGAATTGATTTGAAGCAGTCTGTCGTGTTACTGAAACTAGTCTCAACAACGGTCACTGGGGAAAGGGTAATTTGGACAAATGCTTCCCAAGGGAAACCTCCTGTTGCTTTAGGAATTTGGTCGTGGTCATGTAGCCCCAGTTCCCAGAGTTCAGCGTCAGCCCAAGCTAAATCTGCCAGGGTACTTGGGGTGGGAAGTGCACACAAACACATTTAAGAAACCGTGTCCCAAGGTTAACTGTGCTCACTGAACTGTGGCAAAGAGGTAAACACATGGGTGACTATGCATTCCTACCATCCAGTGCATCTTCTGTATAGGAGAAGTAAGTGTATCATTTTAAGTAAACACTCAGCTGAAATTTGATCTTCTTACATTCAATTCTCACTTCTATTACCTTATGTCATAAGTGACAATTTAGATTACAAAATCTCTACCACAGCTATTCCACCTATGGTCCTCTTGGGAACAAAGTATAAATAAATAAGTAACCTTTAAATATTTACCTGTTAAATTTTTTAGCAGGTAAAAGGCAGAAAAAAACAAAATAGAAACTAGTAAATGCTATGAAAAGATGAGAGCATTTCTTAACATTTCAGACCTGTAAGTCTATCTTGGGTTTCAACAGTCCCAGGGGGTGGGTAACCCTTTATTAAAAGTATTTTTGCAATCCATTATAGGAGAAAATAATTTCCCCTTGCAGAGAGAAAAACTGAAGCCCAGAAGAGATGGTCACAGTCACCGAGTAACACTCATTCAGGCAAAATAATGCATCACGAGGAACTTGTGACAGAATGTCGCTCAAACGTATGGAGACCTTCCGGAACCTTAAGCCTGTCTGTCACTCACCTTGAGCTCCCTGCCGCTGGGAAGTTTCAGACTATCACAGGGCATGTAACTACATATACAAAGCATAGGGTACATAAAACCATATAATTTCAGAGTGTCATAGAAAAATGTATTTATTTTCCAAAAATTAGTTTAAAAGCTACTTTCTGGGACATTAAAAAAAAAAAAGCCTCCCTGCCATCCTTCCCAAAAGTGGAAAGAGTGTCTAGCTCTCCCTTCCTGCCTAGGGTGGCCAACCAACCCACTTCGCCTGGGGCCAACAGGGTTCCCAGGGCGGGAGCTTTCACTGCTAAAACCAGGCAAGTCCTGGGCAAACCATGACAAGCGGTCACCCCAGCCTGACTCCCCTGCCCAAGGTCTCCCTTCATGCTCACCTAAGTCTTCCTCATCACTTCCTCATCACAAGCTCGAGTGATTGCATTCCCTCCATGATTCCTACCAGACCCGAGAGCAAGAATGTCTCTGCCCACACAGCTAAAGCTCTGGGCCCGTGCTGCGCTCGTGACACTTGCCCCACTCCGTTTCCCATGAGACACTTTTCACAGGTCCCACACCCTGGTTCTGCCCACCCAGTGCTTGATCACAATCAGTCAGTTGACTGGGAAGGTGTTCAGAAGAACTGGGCACTGAGCATCTTCCTCCACTCTGCATCCTGACTTCTTGCGTGAACAGGCACAGCACACCTTGCAGCCTGGGCCTCAGCCCCTCTATGCATATCTTTGAATGACTAGAAGATGCAGGAAATTCCAGCTGAATCTGGTAACCACAAACAAAGCTGGGAGTAGTTCTTCAGTGGGTTCCTGCCAAATAGCTTTGGCAGAGAAATATTCCTGATGGAACTCAGTGAATTAGCAGGAAGAAGCATACATATAACCCAGACAGAGGATTAGACTGAAGTCATTCCATGCCTGTTTCACAAAAACCAGCGCCCAGAGCAAAGAGAAATCACAAGCAGGATGGAAGAGGACTTTCTCCTTTGAAATAAGGGCCCTGGGGCAGTTCTTAAGTCTATCAAGATGTGGGAACAATAACTTCTGCAATCAAGTCAGGCAGAAAGGATGTGGTAACAGATTCAGAGCCAGTGGAGAGAGTTCAATAGCAACAGTTCCTTATGAACAGCATTTTCTCTGGTCGCAGGTGACCCTCAGGGCACACTGCTTCCATGAGCTCTGCCACCTAAGCATCTACACTCAGTAATTGTAGCCAAATCATCCTGATGGTTTGTTTCACGGAACCCTCAACAGTAAGAGTGCAAATGTATACTTCCAAATATATAAAGTTGCAAATACATAGTTTCAAATATATAAAGTTCTAAAACCTATGCTAATTGGAACTAACACAGTTTTACTATACTGTTTTCACTTGACTATTTCATCTTTGGACTAGTTGGTATAATATCATCTGTGAACTTAGCATAGTGTCAGGGCTGGGGTGAGGTACAATGAGCTTTCAGGGTCTCCCATAAGATTTTCAAACAGTAATCAGTGTTATCAATAGCAGCCTGGCAGGACTCAGAAATTCTGAACTTCTGATGCAGGAATACCACCTTCCGATTACCAGAAAAAAGGCCAAGAAGGGGCTGTGCCTTACTGCAGAGGGTCGCCCTCCCTGAGAGAGCTGTGGCTCAGGAAGCATCAGGTGGTTCTGAAATGAAGGTCACTGGGACAAGGACACACCAGGGGATGGAATGGGAGAGGTCCCTAAACGTAACAGGCTCTGCTGTCCCTCCTTGTCAGTAACCCCTCCTCCTCACTTCCTTTTCAACTCTTCCCTACTTTCAGCGTCCTTGACTTGACCTTTGACAGGAAATATGTTTCTCAATTGCTTCTTGCAATTCAACTCTTCCCCTTCTCTTGCTTTGATTTTTTTTTTCTTTCCTGGATTATGGACAAAAGCAAAGCTAACATAGAAAAAATGAAATAATGCAAAAAGGTGGAAAAGGGGAGGCGTGTGGGTAGTGTCTGACCGAGGTCCTCTGGCTGGGAAGGTCGCCCACCCTCTGGAGCTGAAGCGCCTTTTTAAGGGCAGGGTAACTGGTTTGAATCAGCAAAGTGTGTTGCTTCCTGAAGAAACACTGTTGGATGTCACTGCATCGTTGCCTGTGTTCCCTTGTAATGATAATGGCACTAAGCTCAATCAACTATGTATTACTCAAAATGTCAATCACATTCATCTCTAAAAGTATGCCTTGTTCCCCCAAAAATTACATTGTTCCCAAATTAATTAATTTTATGTAATAAAATTACATAAATTAAATTTTATTCCCAGTGATTTAAGATTTCCTTTATTTGGGTATTATTTCAAGAAGAGTAATGAATATATCTCTCTCTATAATATATATAAACTCTTCTGCAAACCCCAGCAAAATTATTTAATATGACTGAACATTCTACACTCATGGACTCAATATCATTTTAAAGTTAAGTGAATTTGAAATGTTATGATCCTGCTCTTATGCCGTCCCCTGATCTGAGATAGATGATAGCGTTCCTTTCATCATCACACATAACATGTCAATGCTGGGTCGAACTGAACACCAAATTTTGTATCCACCTAGAATTTTTTTTTAATTTTAATTTTTTATTGTTATTCAATTACAGTTGTGTGCCTTTTCTCCCCATCCCTCCACCCTACCCCAGCTGAACCCCTCTACCTAGAATTTTTAAAGATTGGGGAACTGGAGAAGGCAGGAGAGAAACAGAAGTTTCTTCTTCAATTTGGAACATGCAGCGATTGTGGAGAAAGTATTTTTTAAATACATAGAAATACACGTGAGAAAGAAACTTTAAAATCAGATTGGAGAAATGAGCTTCCCCCAGCTAATGCTCCATGTAGTAAAAGCTACCAAAAAATCAAAAGACTTTTAGTTAAACAGGTGTTCTTTTTTTGTTTTTTCAAGATTTTATTTATTTACTTTTAAACAGAGGTGCAGGGAGGGAGAAAGAGATGGGGAGAAACATCAATGTGTGGTTGCCTCTCACGCACCCCCCATCAGGGACCTGGCCCACAACCCAGGCATGTGCCCTGATTGGGAATCAAACCAGCGACCCTTTGGTTGGCAGGCTGGTGCTCAATCCACTGAGCAACACCAGCCAGGGCTAAACAGGTATTCTTAATGTAACATTTTAAGTGTTTAACCATGACAACAAATATTAGTCCACTTATGAAGCCTTCTTACCCTGTCTTGCTAAGGAAGGACAGGGTATTGTGCCAACTCACAGGCCCCCAGGGTTGTTCTCATTGCTGAAGATGGCTCCCGTGCCCATTGGGTTTGGGGGTGGGGGGAGGGGGATGTTCAGAAAGGGAGATATAAAATCACCAGTAGGTGGACCCATCAGGAACCACAGAGATCTGGCACTGCCCACCCCTCTAACAGGTGAACAAGGTCACATACGCAGAGTCACACAGCAAGTTAGTGGTGGACATGGCAGACGCCCCAGGACTCTCGAGTTCTATACTGAGAGTGAGGGCTCTGGCCAGAGGTCCCTGGCACCACCCTGATCAGGGTTGCCTCCGCCAAGTTCTTCGCCCCTGGGAGGCCCAGTTTCCTGTGGGGTAAAAATAGTACCAACCTCACAGGGCTATTTTAAGAGCCCAGTGCCACAATGTACACCAGGTATTCAGCCCGTGTCTGGCACACTGTAGGTGGTCGATAAACCCTGAGTGCTGTTTTTATATGATAACGTGTAATTAGCATATGCCGCAGCATTCATAAAATACCGGTGAAAATGAAAGTCAAACAGTATTTTCTTACACAATAATAAAACAGCACGTGCTTTATCCAATAAAATACTCACAAAGAGTATTAAAAACACCTATTTTTTAAAGACCACCAGAAATGCCAACAGTTCTCAAAAATCAAGGACTAAACTTTCATGTACAAAGTGCTGACATTGAAGGGAGGCAATTTCCCTTTTGACACATTTTAAAAAGGGATTTAGTTGTTAGTGGCTTCTATTATTTTGGCAAGTGTATGGCTGACTCAATTTTGTGAAACAGCTTTGCTGAGATATGATTCACAGACCACAGAATTCACACATTCGAGGCACAGAGCCCAGAGGTTTTCAGTGTATTCACAGAGTTGTGTAACCAGCACCGCAGTCTAATTTTAGAACATTGTCATCACCCAAAAAGAAACCCCGTAGCCATTCGCCTCAATGTGTCATCTGCGCGCGTCTCCACCAGTTTTCGAAGGGTTCCGATTCTGAGAGGCCCCTCCCCCCACCACGTGGGCCCAGGGCTGTTTCCTGGCTTTCCCTCTGCTGCCTCCTGTTGGGGCTTCCCCTGGCACACCCGCGGTTTTCAGTTACCGCTGCCCCTGCTTTCTGTACGGTCCTTCATCCCATCGGAAGAATTAAAGGACTGACTCTTCAGTATAAGAATGTGCAATGCTCATGATTTCAATGTCATTCCCTTGATTACATTCATACGCAAGTCCAAGTTAACGCAGCCTTGCCAAGGCAGCTAAAAGGAAAACCATTCCGTGCAGGTGAAACACCACATCCACACGTTTATGACTTCGGCATAAAACACATTTATTGGTCAAAACTTTACAAACCGAGAGCTTTTAAAAAGCACACAGCAACAAATGACAATATAGAAAATATAAAAATTCACCATTTCCTGTAAAGATTTTAACAAGTAATAATGTATGATTTCATAGTTTTGAACACTATAAAGGAGGAATCCTTGTAGATCAATTTCTCCTTTTTTATTTAGAGAATTAAATTATTTCTTAGAAATACCAGGACTGAAGGTCACTGCAATGGTGGAGAAATTACAGTAGCAACTTATGTTTTCTATATACCAAGAGAGAGAGGCACTCATTTGGACTCACTGCATGCCTCGCAGGAAACAGGAAGCTAACCCTACATCTCTAACTAGAGGTCACTACAAAGACAGGAAAAAAAGTCAGCAGAAACCATAGGCATGGAACCAGAAGGGACCTTGATCATTCACTCTGAACTTGATTTCCATAGGAAGGGACTGAGCCCAGGTCTCCCAGCCCGCTAGTGGAAGACCAGAAGCTAAAGGATTGTTTGAAATAGAAGCCTGGAGAGTGGAAGAGCGGGGCACCTAGGTTCTCTGGGCCTGTTGCCTCGAAACCACTCCCACACTGAAGGGTCTAGAATCCAACCAGAAAGTCCTAGGATCCCAGCTGAGCTGGAAGGAGAGTCGGCAAGAACTGCACAGCCCTGGGAATCCAAGGGAGGTCAGGTTTATCTTTAAATTCGCAAGAAAGCCGAAGATAATTCTTAACCAGAATGTGAGAGCTATAAAAATAAATACATTAAAAAAAAAAAGCCAGCTGTGGCAACCCAGCTGGATGAGGCCAGAGCCAGAATCGACTCGGAGCTAGGGGTTATCAGTGACGGGAAAGAATCTACATGCACCTGTCTGAATAACGAGCTCGCTTTGTCCTGTGTTAACAACCACGACACGGCTGAGAGGGGTCCTTTGCAAGGTCTGTCCCCATCCCGAGCACAGGCACCTCGCCTGACCCTGCGGCTGCAATACAAAGGCACTGGTGGCTACGCTTGCTGTTGAGAACTTGGCCTGGACCCAGGATGCACCACCAAAATAGCTCTTGCAGAAGGGCAAAATCAACAACGCGGTATATACTGGTCTCAAAACAGAAAAATGTCCGCGGCCCCAAGAAGACAGAGCTTGCTTGAGAGTTGTCAAATCCCATGCTTTAGGTTCATTTTGAAGCACACTCTACTTTTGGGACACTTTTGTCTCCTCGGGGAACTGCTGGGTTTATTGATCAAGGATCAGGACACAGAAGCACCTCCAGCTCAGTCTCGAGCAGAGCGATACGAACACAGAGCCGGTTCCAATCTGCATTCAGCTTCACTGGGATTCAAGCGCTTCCTCGGCAGAAGGACAGACTAGGAAGTCCCTTCTCGCTCTGAAACTTGGCTTTGGTGCCGTGCTCCATTCAGTGGCCAGGTCGGTGCCGTGAGCATCCACTGAGAGATTGCTCCAGAGCCCAGGTCCAAATGCACGCAAGCCAGACTCTGCTATCGGGGAGTGGCCAGGTCGGTGCCGTGAGCATCCACTGAGAGATTGCTCCAGAGCCCAGGTCCAAATGCATGCAAGCCAGACTCTGCTATCGGGGAACTTGTTGTCCCATGGGTTGGCCGTGGATTGGGGGGAACCTTCTCCTCCTCGTTTAAGCTATTAAGACACTAAGCTGAAGATGTTTGGGAAGGATCAGTTTTAAAAATCAACATATGAACTATTAGAGAAATCCTTTTGTTGTTAATACAAAGAACTGCTTCCAGGAGAAACTGGAGCAACTAGTTGGTTATTTCGAAGCTACCTTGTTTTTCTTTTTTAAAAAGATACACAAATTTGACTTGGAGGAACTCTCCCAGCACCACCAATAGACATCTTATCACTTAGTGTAAAAAAATACAAAAATACAGGAGATAGAAGAGAACCAGCAACCCCGGATTATTGGGGGGGAAATCCAATCAGCAAATCCCATCACCATTGTCTCTTGTCAGAGGAAGAGGAAGAGGTAGCCTGAAAGAGGCGTCAAATTACAGAGGTATGGGCATCCTGCCTGGATTCCACGCCCTGTGCTTCCCAGGACAGAAACGTACCAATAAAGGCTCACCCACCATCCGTAAAGAATGTACACTTCGAACATTTTCACAGTTGTAGTGAAGGGTTTGTGTAAACCATACAGCAACCCTTCCCCTGGTTCCCCATGGGACAGAGCAAAACTGGCTGGCCTCCCGAAGCCCTGAGGCTGCACCCTGCAATGTGAGCGCAACGGACTTCGCCAGACACAGACCACTTCAATACTTCCAGACTGCAGACACAGGAAATGACAGCCTGCAGGCAGTGTGCAGAGGAAGCAGGAAAAAGAGCTGTCCAAAATAAACAGCATGCCTGCACATTTTCTCAAGGCAGCTATCCCAGCCTCTCTTCCAGCATTCTGGGGTTACTGCTGTTGCTGTTACTGCTGTTGCTGCTACTGTGTTGCTTTGCTGCTTCAATTTTAGGTGCAAGTGTGTAGCAGATGAGAACCTTTAAAATAGAGGTCTCCATCAAACCATGCTCGTGGATACACTATATTACCCACATTTGCATTGCAGCCAAAGTTCACATCAAAAACTCATTTGCAATTTGTAGGGCTCTATGGAACTTACAACTGTGCTTTGAGTTTATGAAAGGACTTCTGGCCTGAGGGATTAAGACCTCTGGAGACCCTAAGAAAAGAAGAGATGAACTCCCTAATATTTGTACCTAACAAGAGAATTTGGGGTATGCCAAAATTAAAGGAACTGATGTATAGATTTTTTAAATGGTGGAAATCTAGATGAATTCACCCGAGCAGAGCTTTTCTCACTTTTCAATGCCTCTGTTTTACTACACATGAACTGTACCTGCTTACTAGACAACCCGCTGATGCCGGGGGGAGGTCAGCTCGGCCCTCTTACTCCCAACTATGAGGTTAAAATTCATACCTTTGTGAAACCGTAAAACACTATGTCTCATGAGCTTTTAATAAACTCCAAAGGAAGGAAATTCATGTGTTTTACAATAACTTAAATGCCTTTGGTTGTGGTTATTTGAGTCTCAGAGTTACATTCTGAGAGATTGAACTCTGACCAGCTGGAGAGTCATTTTATGTAAATGGTGCTCCTTTTCTATATATACAGAAATGTTTGTTTGTTTGTTTATTTGTTTTAATATTGGGTAAAAAGGATTTACAATCGAATTTCTCGCATCTAGTAAAGAAAGCGTTTACTAGATTCCCTGCTTTCTACAAAAAAAAAAAAAAAAAAATCAGGACCTTGGCCACAGAACCTTATGAAGAACCATCAAGAGAGAGCTCCCTTTCACCTGTGTGAAATGCATCCCTATTCAGGGCATTACCCAGCATGATTTCACTCTGCTCTGGCAGAACCCAATCCCGCTCCAGCCCAGAGCTCAATGTTTTAGAAATTAGAAGCCTGAAGACTTATTACCGATAAGTGAGAACAACTCAGGGGAGTTAGCCTCAAATACCCAGAGTGGGGGAAGTTCAGAAGCAACCCCTAGCAATGGAGATTGTTTGGAAACTAGACATTCTTCTTACCAAGTAATTACTTAATTACTTATTATTAGCCCAGTGGCTAATTATTAGCAGGGTCCCGCTGACTTGCTCCTTCCAAGCCAGCCTGCAGTACCGTCAGTCACTGGCATGGGACAAACAGACACAGACAATTATCTCCTTCCGAAAGTGGGTCTCGCCTTATTACAGGTTTCATCCTATGGTAGAGCTTTAAAAATTCTTCACTTTATGGCAAAGTTTGTGGGTTCCTCTGCAAATACATTCATTTAATCATATACTTATTTTGTGCCTACTCAGGGTCATGAGCTGACCCAGGCACAGGGAGACATCAGCGCGCAGAAGGGACAAGGCCCCTGCTCTCGCAGACCTGACCTCTGGTTCCAAGGGGACTCACATAACCCAAGTCAGCTGAGAACTGGACACATCTGACCAGAGGGGGCGCTCTCTTTCATAGCTTGTCTTATTCCAAGAGGACATTGGGGAAGAAAATTAACACCATTTCTATTACCATAAAAACCTGTTGCAATTTCAGTGTCCTAAAACATGTGCAAAAGTTCATCTTCCTCCTTCTCTGTGGCAAGTGAACGTACTCCGAAGCAGCTGACAAGGATAACTCCTCGTGAGCATCAACAGAAACCAGGAGTCGTGCTCTAACCCACACGGTTTCCACGTGGGAGAGGCACCCTTCCTGGAACACTGCACAAAAACCCTGCCCTTTTCTATAAAAATGCATTGGCTGACATGATCCAACCCATCAAATGATCTAAGTCTTAAAAGTAACATTATTCACTGATAAAATGGTCTGTTCAAGTGAAAGAAAAATAAATAAATGATCTCTTCTAGCTCTGTATGGCAGATTATTTTACACACCGACTTCTAAATGTCCCAGTGGCGCTGAATAGCAGCTAACACACGTAGTGAAAACACCGCCTTCCATTATTGTGATAGGTAGCAAAAGGGTCTAATTAGTTTTGGAAGCTGTCATATTTTTCTGAGGATGTAATTCTAACCCATTCCTGAACCCGTAATATGATTTCACCTTCCTAAACGAGGAAGGTGATTGAGAGACTTACAGTCATCTCTAACCTTATCTTACAGTCACACACTGTATCCTTATTTTACACAGGTGTACATACATCAACATCTGTCACTAAAGTAATACTTTTCAGTTGCAAACTTGATTCCATGGTCAAGGGAAAATAATAAACTTATTTGAAGTATTTATTCTCAGAATGGGATGTTCTCTCATCCTCCTCAATGCCTTCTGAGAGTACAGTTATTTAAAAACGACAGTCTCATGCTCTGGAATACCATACTTCCCCTTGTGCTCCTCAAATAGTTTCCTTAGCTCCTCCATGTAGGTCTGATGCAGCTCCTCGATCTGCTCTGAGGTTGGGTGCAGCGTCTGATGCACAGGGATTGGATGCCCAACTGCAAAAACAGAGAATACATCAGACGTAAGAAACTGAAACCACCCCACCCCAAACGACTGCCTCGCTGGCCAGTCCTGGAAAGATCTTCCCATCAGGACCCACCAGGCCTGCCAGGTCCAAGCCCCCTTTCTTTTTCCTGGCTGCCGACAGTGGTCGCCCCATCCCACCTGATAACAAATAAAGAACTTCCCTTCTCGTCAGACACTGGACTGTCTGTACCCTGGTAGGTTGGACTTGGAGTCAAGCGAACCACTGTGCTGACTGCAGCTGTGAGGGAAGAGGCCACAGCTGTGCATGCACGTCACCAGCATCCCTCCTCGGGGACAGCTGACAGCCAGACCACAGTCCCCTCTTATCACTGACTGTGAAATCTTGACTCATGAGGCATCAACCCTCTGCTCTCTTTTTAATGGCACCCTAAAAAATTCAAAGAATGCATGTCTTTGCAGCTATATATCTGTAGTAGGAAACATGCATGATCACAAAGATTCCACTATTTGTAAGAGTGGAAAACAGAACAACCAAAAGGCTCGGTAGAAAAGTTACTAAATAAACCATCAAACATTCACTCAATGGAATCCTAGGCAGCAATTTTTTAATTAAATAATATCTTTGTAACTATGTATAGTGAAGTTAACTACATTTATTGTGCTCATTTTGCAATATATACAAATATCAAATCATTACATTGTACACCTAAAACTGATAGAAATGGAATTACACTTCAATTTCTAAAAATGAAATTTTATATATATATACATATATATATATGTAATACACACAGAGATGTGTAAAATGTATTAAGTGGGAAAGAAGTTGTAAAAAAAATCGTATGACCTCATTTATGAAAAAATTATATTTCTTAGGTGCACGATAAGCTTTTTGTGTATTTAAAAAGTATGGAAAGAGAGACTGACAACTATTACCTCAAGCAAGGAAGGAGAGATGAAGAAATTCTCACTTTACCTGCACTGTGTAAATTTTCTACAATGAGAATACATATGTGTTTTACCTATGTAATTGAAGATGAACGAATTCATTTTTTTAAAACTGGCAACTTCTACATGCATTTTAAAGTGCATTTGTATAGTAAATAACTTTAATCTCACTTGTCTCAGATTTTAGAGAATACAGATAGTAAGGTACACAGGACTTTTTTGCTCTTCTCGTTCCCTCTGCTACTCACTGCGCCCTCTGCTGGTCTAGTGCTGCTACTAACGCCAAGAGTTTAAAATGTACAGGATGTTCAATGACCAGCTTGGGCTTGCTACCTTTGATCAGCCTGGGCATGAGGTCAAGTGGGGCTGTAGGTAATAGAATAGAACTCGTAGGGAAGGAGGTGTCCTTTGCCTACCCTGGGTTGCCCAGTGCTACATCCAAGCTCCAATCCATGTCAGTAACAGCAGGTGATTACTTAAGGGAGAACCAAGGAGATACATTTGTTGTATATACAGACCCTTGCTGCAACATTTAAGCAAATTGCTAAATTTTTAACCATTTATGCCCTCAAGAAGCTTGTGTACAGCTTCTTGAGGGTATAAATGGTATAACTTATACCATTTATATTTATACCATTATAATTTATACTTGAGGAAATAATTCATAGTCTGGAGGCCAAATTTCTATGTAGTAAACATCTGTCCTTTGTCATTCAACACAAAGAACTAGAAACAAGGGAGGTGGGGGGAGGCAGAAGAGGGTAAAAGGGGATGAATGGCGATGGAAGGAGATTTGATAGACACCTGAAACCTATATGATTTTATTAACCAATGTCACCCCGATACATTCAATAAATAAATTTTTAAAAAAGAATTGGGTAGTTATGCAGCTGAAAAAATAAAGAAGTGGAGACATAACCGTCTCTGTCTGTTGTGGTTGGAAATACACGCAGAGGCTAAGGTGCTGGGTGGCAGTAGGAGCTGGTGCCGCACAGGAACCAGGGGGCTGGGCTGGGTCTGGTGCTGGCTTACCAGCAGGCACAGTGAGCTAACTGGTCATGTCCTCCCTCACCTGCATTTCCACATGTATAGGATATAAAGTACAACTAGGAAGATTCTGAACTCCCTTTCAGCTCTGAACTTTGTTGTTTGAGGGGGGAAAGAAAGAGATATCTACATGTCAATCTACTAGCAAACTCCTGATTTTATAGGAAAAGCTTCTGTTTTCTTAGTGAAATTATCCCAAGGACAGAGGTCAAGTGCAACTAACTATTCAGGGTGGGAGTGAGGGACCTGTAGAGAGACACAGTTGTCTAAGAAGATGAGGCGTGGTGTTCCCAGCTTACTTTATAATTAGGATGTGTGAGTTCTGAAGTTGAGTCTTATTTTCTATGAGTTATCTTACAGTCAACTTCAATTCTCTTCAATGCACTTCTTTGCACTTCAGATAGTTCTTCCAGAGAGCTCAAACAGGCCTATTGTATTTACCATCGTAAGACCTTTCCCTGTAAAGTGTGAGGCAGTCACACTTGCCTTCTCTTATTTACATGGACAGAGCTGAGATGGTGGAAGTTGCTAAACACACACACACACACACACACACAGAGCAGAGGAAGTGATGACTTAAACCCAGTATTCCTGCCCCTCATTACTAAACTGACCTGACATTGGGTTAGAGAGTAAGAAACCTTTCTCCGTTACTTCTTAGGGATCAAGACAGAGGGAACAAACAAAAATTAGCAAATCTGAGAAGGATCTCCTGAGCCCCAAAAGACCAGCGTTCCCTTCTCCACAAAAAGGAGATGTTTACTACTAAGGAGAAGAAAAAAAAGTTTTCAAACTAAAACAAAGCTAGTGGCAAACTGCTGCATAATTCTCTTTTTACAATACCTAGGCAAAAACAGCTGCCTCAGGCTGCTCTTGGCGAGAGAACTCCCTGCCCTGGAAAAACCACCCAACCTCTACTTGTGGCAGAGCCAGGAACCCGAGCTTCTGTTTAGGCTTTGGTGCTTTTTAGAGCTGGCAGGGCCGCTTGTCCCCTTTTCCAAGTTCATTAGGCATTATCGCCTCCCATGGCAGCCTCACTCTAATGTCTGAGGTGCTGGGCTGCATTTATCAAAGACGAAGAACTGGCGACTTTGTGAGCCACTGTATTTACAGCTGGAGAACAATTTGGACATGGACATTTTTCCTTCTCACTGAGGCAAAGCGTAGATCTCTGATGAAAAGTAATCTTTGTTCTGCTTTTCTATAATTATGAAAACTCCACACTTTCTCTAATGGCCTCACACAGGAATTACTTTCTCTAGAAGCTACGAAGCCGTACATGAGAGAAAGAACAGGCAGAGAGCTGCGTGACAGAGTGCGTGAAGGGTCCCGTGTGGGTGCCAGCTGAAACCTAGGCGTCAAAAGATGCCCAGTGTGTGTGTGGTGTGTGTGTGTGTGTCTACATACACACATTACACACCCCACACTCATGAACGTTTACTGAGCACCTTATATGTTATACTGGGTACTATACTGATCCCCGTCAACATTATGTATTTTAATCTCTTCAATTAAAGGTTCCTCTTCCTTTCTTTCTATTTCAGAGAACCCTTTACTGTGATTTTTCTTTTCCTATCAGGATGTAATAATGACTTGAAACATAATAGACTACTTTCTTCCTCATATGGTTTCAAAGCAATTTTATTCAAATAAGTACATCCCTTCTCTATATATGAATCTCATATGCAAGGGGGGAACTAATAAAACCCGGAATTATCTTCTGTAGGGTGGGTCTCTTGTAGTACAGGCTCCCCCCCACTAGGTGAGTGTTCCAGGAACCCATCCGTATCAGTGCGCCAGCTGGTGTTGCTGTGAGAGGCTGCGTTTGGCTTTGGCAAATTTTTTTTGAAGACTCAACACATTTGCCCATTTCATGATGGGTGATTTACGAGCACACCTGCCCACACTGCGCTGAGTGTTCAGCAGTGTTTCACCAAAATGGCGTGACTCCCCGTTCCACCCTCCCTACTCACCCAATCTCGCCCCAACAGACTTTGTTTTGTTTCCCCAGGTGAAAAAAGTCCTCAAAGGCAAATGTGTTGCCAAAAAGGAAGAGGTGAAACAAAAAAACAGCAGAAGCACTACAAGGCATCCAAACTGATGCCTTCAAAAACTGTTTTGAGCAGTGGTAAAAAAGTCTTGATAGGTGTATTACATCAAATGGAGAGCACTCTGAAGGTGACTGAAGTTTAAACATGTAAGAATAAATAGATAATTTTTTTATAAATTCTGTTTTGGAGTCCCCCTTTGTATGTATTTACATATGTATTATTATTTTTATTTTTGTGGAACCATCTGAAAGTTGCAGACAACAATGATTCGATCATGCTAATCACCCCTACGTACCTCAGCACACAAGAACAAAGACACTGTCCCACATCACAAGGCCATTACCTTACCAAGGAATTTAACCTCTACCCCATATTACTTTGTACTTAACCCGCATTCAAACTTGATCAACCATCTCAGATGTACCCTTTACAGTCCCCCGCCCTCGGCGCCCCCCTCCCCAGTCCACAGCAGCTGCTGTGTCTCTCCGAGTTCTCACTCTCTCCGCCTAGCCTTTCACCACACAGGCGTTTTTTGAAGAGTCAAGATCAGTTGTTTTGTACAACATCCTACAATCCGGATTTGTCTGATCGCATCCTCATTATCGGATTCAGATGAACATTTTGGCCAGAATACTTCCTTACACAAGGAAATTGAAACAGGTTTGATGGCTGTCAACAATCTGGTCAGGAATCCACCTTCTGCTCTGTAAGCCCACCTGCATACACTTGCCCAGCACCTGGAGGCCACAGGCTCCCCCGCCCCCTCAGACCAGCTCCCGAGGGACCCTTTGAGAGGACAGGCAGCAGGCAAGTGTAACTGTCTCCCCTTTTAGAGCTGGAAACACGGAGGCTCCAAGAAGATAAGGGAAACGTTCTAAGTCGCCCGAGTCAGACCGCAAACCCACAGCACTTCCTTCCTCAGGACACCTTCCCGGGGGCAGAAGCACCTGCGAGCGGTGACGGCGGCGAGCATCAGCTGCAGCTGTCACGGTGGATCTGCAGATGGCAAGCGCCAATGCCTTTTTTCTGTTTTTTTGAGAGACACATCGATTTGTTGTTTCATTTATTTTTGTATTCACTGGTTGATTCTTTCTTTTAATATTTTATTTATATTTTAGAGAGGGGAAGGGAGAGAAACATTGTTGGGTTGCCTCTCACATGCCCCCATCTGGGGACCTGGTCTGCAACCCAGGCATGTGCCCTGATTGGGAATCGAACTAGCAACCCCTTGATTTGCAGGCCAGCACTCAATCCACTGAGCCACACTAACCAGGGCAAGAACCAATGGATTGATGGCATTGTTTGTATTTTTGCAATGTTGCCATAAGAATCCAAATGAAACAAACACTTCTGTCACACCTATAATCAGAAGACAGGCTGAGGGGTTAACAGGAAGTCAGCAGAAGTCTCGAGGCTAGTGAAGATGGGACTGGATCCCTTTCTGCACCACACCCAAACACAGCGGGTGAGCCTGTCTGGGTATCCACACTGCAAATGATCTAACACCGGGACTTTACGGTAAATGACAATTAACTAATGTAAAGGGATGTCGCAGTTAGAAAATCGCAGTTAGAAAATCACCAGTCGGCAGTCACAGCTGTAATAATTGAGTCAGGTCAGAATTACCAATGGATAGTAAACGAGCGAGTGAAGTTTAATGAAGAACAGGGTAGGCCCTGGCCAGGTGGCTCAGTTGGTTGGAGCATCATCCTGTACAGCAAATGGCTGTGGGTTAGGGCCCCAGTCAGGGGGCCTACCCAGTCAGGGCATATACAGGAGGCAATCAATTGATGCTTTTTCCTCACATTGATGTTTCTATCTTCTCTCTCTCTCTCCCCCTTTCTCTCTCTCTCTCTCTCTCTCTCTCTCTGCTCGCTCTTTCTCTCTCTTCCTCCCTTTCTAAAAATCTATGAACATATCCTCAGGCAAGGATTTGAGAAAAAGGATAAGTGCACCGTGTCCAAGTAACGCTACCCCCAGATAACTTCTCAATGAAGGAAAAAATATACATTTATACATATAACACATAACACATGTATGTAAATATATAAAGATGTATATAGATAAGTCTACAAATGTATCTTCATAGTAAAAAACCTGGCAAACACATCACCTAAGTGATCAAAGTTAGCATCACCTACAGTGAGACAAAGGGCCATCTGGTGTGAGGTACCCAGGAGGACACACCACCATTTCTGTGGAGTTCCTGCCAGACACGCACAACCGGGACACAATCACGGTGAAACACACCAACCCAAGCCAAGGAAGCCCAAGAGTTATTACTCTTTACGACGAATTTGAATTTGGCCATGTCCTTTTGACCTTGGACCAATTAACTGCTTGTCCGTAGGATGTAACCAGGCTGTCTAAAGGACACGCCACCTAAAAAGAAGTGTCCCTAGGGGGATAGATGACGATGGAGGGAGACGTGACGTGGGGGGGTGAACACACAGCACAGTGTGCAGATGATGTGTGGTGGAACGGGGCACCTGAAGCCCATTTAATTCCATGAAGCAATGTGGCCCCAGCAAATTCAATATAAACATCACATAAAACCAGCTTATCCTAAAAAACACGATTAAAGACGTATACTTATCTCAGTACTTTATTACACTGACTAATCAACGTCTTCTAACATTCCATCTGAGTTAAATGTGGCATTTAAAATGTGACGTAACTGCGTGTGAGATGCAAAGCTCTTACGAACTAACAGTTGTAAAATCCCATCTTGATGAAACAGACCTAAAAAGAAAACATTCGAGTTTCATCTAATGGGCTATTCATGGTGCAACTATCACTTCCAGTTTCCTAGGAAGTATACAGTTTGGTTAACTCTGCAATTAGCAGCTGACTCAGCAGTTTCTCATCTCCGACTCTCCAGTCCCTTGCAGTCGAAGACCTGACTACTTTCCTGCTCAGTCTGTACATCCACACGATCTGTCACCCCCCTCCCTCACCTCCGTTTCCCAAACATGCAGCTTTTAAAATAAAACAGTCTGCATTCGGATACGCATAATGCATCTAAACGACAAAAAAAGTGCTTTGACACAGAAACTGATGCCTGTGTGAATTGAACATGAGGAAGATACCTTTTATCCAGAAATTTGAACATATTAATAGGCTCTGATAGAACTTTATCAAAGAATCGCTACATTATGATCTGCTGCTACAGAGACAGATTCATCCTAGAGGATTAGAAACGTTACTTCTAAAATTGGATTCTACCTGTAGCTCAAGAGCAGGAACCTGAGAAGTCATCAATTCCTGTTCAAATGGAAAACATACTCATTTTCTAAATAACAGGCATCCTGAAAATGAAACTCGAATGACATCAATAGAATTGTTATTTTAGAAAGTTCTCACTCGAAGCCACTTCTCTTGCATTAGCGCCTCCGTCAATAAGAACAACTGCTGCTCAGAGGAAGTTCACATCTCTACTCGTTTTACCAAGCCTTTCATCTTTGACGTACGTACCAACGGTGTGAATGGGTTTCCTGTAGGGCACTAGCCCAAAATTGTACTGGAAAATCCCTCTGGCGTGGAACAGTGGCAAAGCGAACCCCATGACCTTCTGCAGTTTATTCTGAACCGTTCGAAGCAACGAGCCTTCAGGGTTGCTAACTTGTTTAAATAGTTCATTTTCACCAAAAGAAAACACTGGAACCAAATAGGCACTACAAATAACAAAAAAAGGGGGGAGAATAAGAATTTTAAATGAAACAGATTGAAAGATGTTATTCTGTCCAGCTGACTTTGCAAGACTTCTAACAGTTCTTTCATGTCCCCTTCCTAGACTGCTAACTTTGTGCTCCACACGTTGAAACTGACTTACACTTGAACTTGGGGGGGCGGGGGGCGGTACATGAGCAGTGTAGTAGTTGGTGGAATTTTATTCTATAGAAAATCAGGGTTCCAGGAAGATCTTTCTTCTGTAGTTTTGGCCATGGTTCTTTTGTTTATTTGGCTGGAAATCTTGTGTTTCTTTGTGTGCTTTGCTTTTAAAGAGTTTAGTTACCGGGTGCCATGCATGGCATTGAGAGGTGGGAAGGCCAATCCCATGCGCCATGAGCACCCACATCCGCTTTTAGGGGAAGGTCGACAGGAGGAGGGCTGCAAAAATGACGTTTACTCCTTTGTACTCACTTAACAGTGTCGACATGAAGAGCCACTTACCCGTGGGTCAAAGCGATTTTCACAAAGCCTTTCCGCTGGCGGATGAACAGCGTGAATTTCCCAGGGTGGGCATCTAACGACTCCTCTGCACCCCCGAGGACAATGACGGAAATGTTTCCACCTCCCTCCTTGCTCAGCACGTGGGACACACTTTTCTTGGAAACGGAGACTGGCCCTTAGTGAATAAAACGAAAGGAATAACTAATTATCCTTTTTTAAACATTAAAACATTTTAATCACAATACTTTATGGCATCAGAGAACATCTAACAAGATTTTCTATACCGCTTAAACTCTGTCTACCTCGACGGCTCAAAGGCCCCTCAAACTGCAGGCTTCCAAACCCACGGACCAAATTCTTCATCGAAGCTGGTCCAGGTCCAACATTTCCTATCAAGGTGAATGGAACCATCACCTGTCCTGTCACTCAAGTCAGAAACTGAGTCCCATGTGCATCCTCCTCTTCTTCGCCACCACGATGAAACCATCTTTCACTCAAAATCATTCCTTGAGCGCCTGCCACAGGGAAGACACCCTGCTAGATGCTGTGGGTATGGGGACAAGATCACCAGATGCTGCCTCCACAAGGCCAATCAATCACTAAGTCTTGCTGGACCTCTCAACCCTTCTTCATATTAATCCCCTCTTCCACATTTCCGCTGCCACCCTCACTGTGCCAGCTGAGCCCGCAGCACCTGTCCCTGATCACTGCCCCTCCCATCACCACAGCGTCCAGAATCACCTCCCTCCAATCACGCATCTCCTGTCTGAATGATTTTTCTCACATGCGAACAACAGTCAGGTCTCTCCTTTGCTCAAAGGCCCTCACAGGTTCCCACGGCTCACTACAAGGCAAAATCTAAAGTCCCCCCACAAGATACACAAGAGTGTAGTAATCTGATCTCCACTCCCTTCTGTGCCCGAAGGGGCGGACAGAGGGGGCGTGAGCCTGAAACACAGTGTGCTCTGGCTGACCCCTGCTGGGCATACACCCACCCGTGTGAGCCAGGAGGGAGGGCTTGGAGCAGGACTCACAAACACGCTGAGCCACAGGAATCTCTTGAGGGAGAGCAAAGCAGACACCTGACAACAAATGGTCTCTCAGACCTGCTGGCTCTTTGCGGGATGAGGTCTGGTGCACACGTCTGTCAGTCTGTCTGTCATGCCCAGACTGCACTTGCTGAGGCAGGCGCACAGCAGATGGGCAGCCTCGCACCAGGGCCTGTCCCGGGAAGCAGGCTTCGGGAGGCATTGGGAGTTCTCTAATCTTAGACACAAGAGTACTGAACCTCCACTGGCTATAAATTTGGATATTTTCATTTAGTTTTTTCTTTTAAAAAAAATTATTGAATTTATTGGGGTGACATTGGCTAATAAAATTGTATAGGTTTCAGGTGTACGACTCTATAATACATCGTCTTTATATTGTATGGTGTGTTTACCACCCCCAGTCGAGTTTCCTTCCATAGCCATCTGTCCCCCCTTTACCCTGTCCTACCTCCCTCCACGTGCCTTTCCCTCTGGTCATCACCACACTGTTGCCTCTGTGTGTCTGTGTGTGTGTCTTACTTAATCCCTTCGCCTTTTTCACCCAGCCTCCACTCCCCTCCCCACTGACAGCTGTCAGTCTGTTCTCTGTATCTATCAGTCTCTATTTTGTTTGTTAGCTTATTTTGTTTACTAGATTCCACATGTAAATGAAATCATATGGCATTTGTCTTTCTCTGACTTATTTCACTTACTGTGATACCCTCCAGGTCCATCCACACTGTTGCAGAAAGATTTTTTTTTTTAACAGCTGAGAAGTATTCCATTGTGTAAATGTACATTTATGCAGGTTTTAGAACATTTTAGGTCAAGCACAGGAAAAGATCTCATGGTGTCATACCGCAGTCAAACGCCAGCTCTGCAAATGGCAGAGGCAGTGGGGGCACTAGCAGGAGAGCGACTCCCAGGCTGAGAACTGGCAGCTGACCCGCAGTGGAGAGGGTGTGCCTGCATCTCTTGCACCGCAAATTTGCCACAGCTGCTCTCAAGCACACCACTCAAACCCACCTAACGCTGCACCTCGAATCAGCAAACTACACGAGTATCTGCAAAAATATTTCTGTGCTTTTTTGAAATGTTTTAAAAGATTTCCAAAGTTTCCCTTTAATTTTCTTGTGTAACACTCTAATTTCTTTGTTATTTTGTTCCTTAAGATTCCACATATGAGTGAAATCAGATGGTACTTGTCTTTCTCTGACCGACCTATTTCACTTAGCATGATGCTCTCCAGGTCCATCCACGCTGTTGGGAGGGAACCAACAATATAGAACCAGACTCATAGATAGAGAACAGACTGACAGCTGTCGGAGGGAAGGAGTGCAGGGCTGGGGGAAAAGTAAAGGGATTAGCAAAAAATAAAAATAAAACTCACAGACACAGACAACAGCACAGTGATTACCAAAGGGAAAGGGGTGAGAAGAGGCAGAACAGAATACGGGGGGACAAGTGATGATGGAAGGAGACTCGACTGGGGTGGTGAACACACAACACAATATACAGATGATGTGTTACAGAATTGTACACCTGAAACCTATATAATCTTATTAACCAATGTCACCCCAATAAAGTCAATAAAAAAGAAAAAAAACTAACCCAACGTCTGCAAAACAAGGAAAAGAAGGGATATTTTTCCTTTATAGTAGTTTGGGAGGGTTTAGTGCGCCCCCTAGAGGCCACATGCAGTGTCAGCCTCCGCTGGACTGAGCCCAGGGCCACGTGGGAGAAGGTCCATAAACAGACCCTAAAACTCCAGCTACACGTTAGTGTTCAGTGATTTCCTATCAGGTACTAATGACAACAGAGACTTGATCAATTAATAGGGAGTAGTGAAAACCTGGAAGACCATGGAAAATTTTATCTCTGAACATGCCACTTATTGATTCTGAAATTGAAATTTCTCAAAAGAGTAATTAACTATCCACTTTTCTTTCTATCCAAGAAATTCAAAGACAATAATCCACATAAAGCACTTTCTAAGTTACTGTGGTTTATGGTTAGTCGATAACTTGCTCCCATTGGAAAACCAAACAAACTGAGCCCCTTTGGGTGAGGTGACAACTACTGACACCAGCTAGGCCTTCTGTCCGCATTCATACGGTGTCTTTGTGGCATTTCTGCTGAGTGTACTCCCAGAATCAGTGGAATGCCAATTTCACCGATCAAACAGCCTTCCACTAGTTCAGAGTAGAAAAGTGCAATCAATGAAGTCTTATTTCTGACCCAAGCGATATGTAATCTGGGAAACAAAAGATGGCAGATTACGTTTAGTTTATAGCAGGGAAGCAAAATATAGTAGATTATATATACTGCCATTACTTCAAGGTACATTGGAGGACATTTCTCATCTCTAATATTCATAAAATACCTTTTATGAATATTCATAAGATATCTTTCCACAAGTGCACTTTATCATTTCTTTGCTTCTCTCTCCTGCATCTGTATACAGTACACTCATCAATTTATCCTTTTGTTAAATTCACGTCTAGGGACTATCCCTGGATTCCAGGCACTATGCTAGATACTCGGGTGGAACAGGAAAAAAAAGACGGTCTGTGTCTTGCTGGCACTTGTGGGGAGTGCAGCGAGGAGGCAGGAACATCCAAACAGTACACGAAGTGCCCTGTTGGGATAAAGATGCTGAGGAACTTTAAGCCCACTGGGTGTGGGGAGGGGACATTCCTGGGGCCCCGTGTCCCAGAGCGCTGCAGAAAAGGCAGTCCGCCCTCACTCACCACTGCTCATCAGATATTCTCGGAAGAGAGGACACCGGAACCAAATCGGAAGCACGTGGAGGTACGCAGTGAAGCCAGGAAACAGCTCCTTGAAGTCCGAATAGTTTGTGCAAAAATTTCCGAAGGCTCCAGCCACGAGCACTCCATGGGGGTGAAACCCAAATATATAGTTGTGATTTGGATCCAAATCCGTAGTTTTGATGAGCTACAACACATTTATATCAAGAGGTTTTTTTAATGTTCCCTGATCAGTTTCCAGGAAGAAACAAAATGACTCGCAATTACCTCTTATATCAACGCAATATAATATACAGATGATGTATCATAGAACTGTACACCTGAAACCTATATAATCTTATTAACCAGTGTCAACCCAATAAATTCAGTAAAAAATAAATAAATAAATAAAATATATCAGAACTTAAAAAAAAGAGGAAATAAAGAATATGACTTGTTTTTGTTCTCTGGGTTAGAGTTGTTCTCCCAATATATTTTTATCCTCACTCAAGGACATTTTTTATTTATATTGTTTAGAGAGAGGAGAGGGATGAGAGAGGAAGGGATAGAGAGAAACATCGATTAGTAACCTCTCTCACGCATGTACCTGGACCGGGGATCTACCCCGCAACATAGGAGCGTGCCCCGACCAGGACTCAAACCTGCAACCTTTTCGTTAAGGGACAACGCTCCAACCAACTGAGCCACACTGGCCAGGGCCCCCAAATTTTTATCTGTTTCCTGAGCCCAGAGCCCCTCACACTAGCCTTCTAAATTTCGATATAGCTTACAGTCCATTCAGTAACTTGGGCTGACCTGTATGTAGGCTTTCTCCCCTAAAAGGGGAAAAGTCTGAAACATGTGTAATAAAAGTGTTTCATTCTTCTCAAAATCATACTATGTAAAACAAGTCTACTCACATGAATTGGAAAATAGTCTTTAAAGTACTTCCAAACGGCCCAGCTTCTGACCCAGTTGGACCTCCTGCCTCCTTGCTCGGGGGTACGCCAGTCAAAGTAAAGCCATGTCAAATACGGGATGTAGAGGAACCAATAGTTGTACATGATCAGGAGCAGAAGGATTCCGATGCACACCTCCGCTGCAAGAAAGGAAGACCTCAGGCATCAGGGTCCGTTGGCACCTGCTCACCGTTGTCCAATCAGTGGCCCGTGCAGGGGGACTTAACACAGACAAAGGGGGTTAAACTGAGCCTCAGTTCAAGTGGGTAATAAATCAAGACGGCAATGACCTAGTATTATTTGACATTCACTGGATGTTTACTATATACCAAGTATCACATTGTGTATTCTGCCAAAATATTTCCATGTAATCCTCATATATCCACAGTATCAATGAAGCAGCCACAGTATTCTTAACGTCCTTGTTATAGAAGAGACGATGGAGGCCTAGAGAGGTTCAGAGAATTGCACAAGCCACATAGAAGAAAGTGGTTGATCTGTCTAAATTCAAAGTTCACACGACTCCCTGACATGAGATATGTGGGGGGTGGGGCAGCAGGGGCAGCAGGGGATCACGCCTGACTGGGGCATGCAGAGGAGTTCCTGCAACAGGTGTTCACCTTGACCGAGGAACGGCCGTTATGCATGCGCTCACACAGGGGCCCACGCTAGCGACAAACTTCCTTTTCAGGAACTCTACTGCCAGAGACGGAAAGAGTATGGAAGGGATTCTTTCCGTCTTCGCTCATCAATCACTACTTGCAACATTTCACAATGACAGAGCAAAACCCAACTGCTCTTGTACCTAATGAAGCAAAAGCTGACAAAACTTGACCTGGGTAATAATGAGAAGAATACATGCCTTAAAGCAATACCTTAAGCTAAGCTAGAGATTTCCTTTTTATGTCTGTGCTACATATTGCACTCAAATATTTATAAAAATATTTCTGCATCGAGAGAGGAGGGATCATGAAGACATAAAGCTTGGCACATAGCAGGTGCTCAACAAGTGCCAGTTGTTACTGTTACTCTAAGGAGTGCCACTGCCTGCCTCTCTGCTCTGATGGGCTGCAGTCGTGGTCCAGGGCTGACTTCAGGCCCCCAAGTCCTATCCACTGCCCGTCGACTTTGTTAAAAGGAGCTCTATCCTGACCCGACGATCCATCACAGTACCAGAGGAACAGCATCTTGATCTATTATTGTTTTATAGACACAGATTTTTTTCTGCCCAAATCAGAACATGTATGTGTATATATTGTTTTCTTTGGGAAACATACAAATCACAAAATTTCCTGGTATAGATTTAAGCCAAACAGAGACTCGAACCCCAACCGAGGAGTGTGGGCTAAAGGTGAAAAGAATGCATTAAGGAAGCGTAAGCCCTGCACCTCTCTACGGGTTGTTGTCTTGCATGCTTGGACCACCAACAGAGTTCCCATGAGACCAGAAACGAGGCCAAGTGAGTGTCCTCTGCCCTCATTCCTACAAGGGACATTCTACAGGGTCCAGCTTGTGCCCTTTTTTATTACAAAATCATAAGCATGTCATTCTTCACATAACACTATCACACTCAGGCACACCAAATGACATCTTAGGTGAAATGTTCAAATTAAAACCATAAATTGTTACACCCATATTGTCACCCTACCAACCACTCTCCCTCAGGCGGTACTTCTGCCAGACCCCGAATCTGGCTTCACCTACTTCCCACTGCCCAGATCTGAGTGCTGGCAATTTATCACCACTCGTTAATTGTTTGCTTTACAAAAACAGGCAAACAGTGTATAAGAAACGTAGGCAGGTCTCATTATTCTGTCCTCTGAGGTACATCCTGTGAGCTAAGAGCAGAGAGGGGAGAGGAGAGCTACCGAGGAGCGACCAGCCCCACCCTCACTTACTCCTTCTCGCAGCCCCGAAGGAACACAGGACAGTCCCTGTGTGCAGCTGTGGAAACGGAGGCCAGGCACTCTAAGTGTCCCAACGACTTGCACCTGGGTCTGCGTAATCCCTAAACCCATGCGCCACTTTTACAAAACCAAACCACCCCCAAGTAATGGTCCTAACATCATAAACGTCTAAGTATTTACTGCATGCGCACAAGCAGGCTTATAAGGATAGAGACTCAGGCAAATGAGACGTTCAGGGTTTGTGGGTTTTGTTGCTGTTGTTTTTTTAACTATAACGGTGGAGAAACTGAGACGAAAAGCAAATTTATTTGATTTCAACCACGGAGTGGAGAGCAGATCCAGAAATCGAGCCCCCCAGCTGCTAAGTCAGTGTTCCACTCCCCCAACTACACACGGCCTCTACCTGAATACACATTTGCATCTCCTTACTATTCATCATATGTTTTGCATGTATAATGATGAAGATTTGAATCTGGAATTGTACTACTTATGTGGGAATCTCCCCCAACTAGAAGCCTGACTTGAGGGAAGTCCTTTTAGTTCTTGAGCCTCAATTCCTTTCCCTGCGAAATGGGTGAATTACAGAACCTCTGTCCAAGGACTGTGGCAACACTAAACATGGAGATGCCACAGCGCCTGGCATGAAGCAAGCACTTGGCGAATGGGAGCCGTTGTTATATACGTATATATATTTACTATTATACAGGGAGAATGCCAAAGGTAGAAGGGGGTAAAATGTCACCCATGTTCCGGTCACCCAGCAAAAGTTACTGGTAATGTTTTCCTTATATGCACTCCTATGTTCATTGCAGTGTTGTTCACCGTGTCCAGGACATGGAAACAAACCTAGTGTCCCTTGATGGATGACTGGATAAAGACGATGTGGCACATACGTGCTATGGAACACTACCCAGCGGTAAGAAGAGATGAAATCCTGCCATTTGCAGCAACGTGCATGGATCTTGAGAGGGTAGAGGGGGCCAAACACATGGCGATGGAGAGAGGCTTTGGTGAGCACACAATGCGATGTACAGGTGATATATTGTAAGTGTATTCGAGTTTCTAGAATTATACACTTGAAACATATATGATTTTATTAGCCAATATCACCTCAATAAATTTAATATAATAAAAATAAAAAACTCTCCTTGTAATCTTTTTTTTTTCTAGGAACAGGTTATATTTCTTTAACATGGTTGATCATACATATTTTTTATTCTGTATTTTATCACTCACCCTGTTCTCACATTAGCTGTTTGGTATTATACATATGATAATATAACTTTCATAAATGTTATTTTAATAACATTTGTCAATGCTAAGTCAAACATTACTTTCTCTTTGAACAGCTGGGCATCTAACAAATTTTGCCTATAAATGTACATTTTCATGAAGCTTCCCTGCTTTTTTATTTTACTTTCACAGGACAGTAAGTCAAATACTGGGTCACCGAGCAGACACATCTTTGTCACCGGATACACTTCAGTGCCTTTCTATCTGAAGGAGTTGTTCTAATTTAAACCCCCATTCCGCAAATTGCATACACCCTTTTGTATTTCACATCATGAACAGCGCCAAAATCTTTTCCTAATCCCTTGGTCCTAAAATGAATCGAAAGCAGAAAACCCTACAAAAACTAGGTGAAGAGATCACCTCGACTTTCTATTTTTATCTCATTAAGCAATCCAAGGTAACATGATTCTTCTAAATTGGAGGTCAAAGACACAAGGAATATACGAAGCCTATTCCAATACATTGTGCAGCTCTCAAAGCTGATGTTGATACCTGCTAAAATGGTCTAGATGCACAAACCAAGTAGTACTGAAGGCCTGAATTTCAGCGGCCTTGACCTAGTACCTCCTGAATGAAACGCCACGGGTCAGCCCCTATCACTTACACTCCCATAGGCTCCACTTCCTCTGCACTGTTGAGGCACCTGCCTCCCACCATTATTTTATCGAGGTGAAATTCACTTCACGTAAATTAGCCATTTTAACTAGGTTAATCTAGCAGCATTCAGAATATTAATAATGTTGGGCAAGTACCACCTCTACCTAGTTCTGACACACTCAGATCATTCTAAGATAAAACCCTGCACCCATGAAGCAGTTACTCCTTTCTCCCTTCTCCCCTGGCAGTCGATCATCTGCATTCTGTTCCTATGAATTTACCTGTGCTCGATAGTTCATAAAAATGGAATGATCTACGCACACTTTCGTAGACATCGAGTTTTTGAGGCTCATCCATGCTACGCCCCAACACTTCATTCCTTTTATATTCCCATGTATGGACACCTCACAATGTGTGTATCTGTTCATCTGCGGACGCACTTTTGGGTTGTTTCCACCCTTTGGCTGTTGTGAATAGTGCTGCCAGGCCCCACTCCCTTCAATGGTACCAAAGTCTGAAACGAGTAAGATGCAGCCACAGCGCATGCATCGTCGCTGCACTCAGCATCACCAAGGCAGTCACAAAATGACATATGCCGCTCGATATGATCTCACGGAGAATATACTGCACTACCCTTGCGGGCTTCTTGCCACAACCTTTAACCTGCCCCTACTCAGGGAGCATGACCTAGCAACTCCAGACCGTGGGGCATTCTACAAGATAACTGAGACTTTTTACAAATACATATTTATAAGAGATTAAAGAACAAATAAAAGGCATAGGAACTGTTCACTTTAAAGGGGAATGTAAAGACTATTAGGGAAATATGAATCTGACTCAAATAAGATTATTGTATCACTGATAAATTTCCTGAAAAAGAAATGGGATTGTGATTCTGTACAAAATCCTTCTTTTCAAAGACACACTCTAAGGTGCTTATAGCTGAAATGCAATGATTTCTTGTTTTCAAACGGTCAACAGCAACAGGAACAGCAAAGTGTGTGTATGTGTGTGCGCGCATGCAGAGAGAGAGAGCAAATGTGGCAAAATGCTAGGAGTTGGTGAATTTGAATAAAAACACTCTTTAGTGAACTATTCTTTCAATGCTTCTCTAGGGTTGAAAATAAGTAAAATTAAAAGGTGGGAGAAATTATGCATCACACAGATAACTGATAATTATGTGCCGCAGGCTGAGCACTGCTGCCCGGCTGAGCACAAGTGGGAACCTCGGAGAGGGACCTACATTTGCAGGCAAGTCTTGACTTCTAATCTCAGACAAGAAGAGGGAACCACTGATCCAATGACCCCCTTTCAGCTTCACAGCATCCTCCAGGTCCTGCTAGCTTTATAGAACAGAAGTCTTCTAGCAAAACCAGGGATGTGTATTTCTTTTTTCCCCTCCGTGGACTAGAGACTTTGGCAAGGAGAGTGGCCCGGTCTACGGCATTTGGGAGACAGAGGGTCCTTCAGTGCTTACGTGGGCACTTCCCATCTCGGCAGCTGGGAAGCAGCGATCCCCCTCAGTGTCCCCCACTCTTTCCGCCTCCAGCACACTCACCTGGATATGCACAATTGGTGAATGTGGGTCGACCAACAAAGTGTGAATGGAGTGCACTCTACTGACAGGAGGCCAGCCTTTTGGCATCTCTGCGCCACACTGGGAAAAGAAGGGTTGTCTTGGGCCACACATTAAATACATTGCCACACAGAGTCACACACAAAAAACCTCATAATGTTTTAAGTAAGTTTACGATTTTGTGTTGGGCCGCATTCACAGCCACCCTGGGCCGCAGGCTGGACACCCCTGCTACAGTGCCTGACCCACGGCAACTGCTCCATCGATGTTAGCAGGGTTTCAAAAGTAAACGATCAACCTAATAACCTGTGACACATGGGGTTGTCCATCGACGGATGAGTGGATAAAGAAAATGTCTCTCTCACACACACGCACACGCACACACACTGGGATATTATTCAGCCATAAAAAGGGAAAGCCTATCACTTGTGACAACATGAATAGACCCTGAGGCATTAGGTCAATGGAGTAAGCCAGAGAGAGAAAGACAAATACTGTATGATTTCACTTCTCTGTGGAATCTAAAAAATAAAATAAAATCTTACTCGTAGATACAGAGAATTGGCCGGGGCTTGCCAGAGGTAGGAATGGAGGGGGAGGGGTGGTAGTAGGGTGGCATACACTTCCAGCTTTGAGATAAATAACTCCTGGTGATACCATGTACAGCAAGGTGACTGGAGTTAACAATACTGTATTGCATATTTGAAAGTTGCTAAAAGTAAACCTTAAAAGTGCTCATCACGGGAAAAGTTTGCAACTACGTGTGGTGATGGATGTTGACTAAATTTACTGTGGTGATCACTTTTTAGTATGTACGCATATCATCAAATCATTATACTGCACACCTAAAACTAACACAATGTTGTAAGATTGAATGACACACCTGGCTGGTGTGGTTTAGTGGACTGGGTGCCAACCTGTGAACTGAAGTTTTGCAGGTTTGATTCCCAGTCAGGGTACAAGCCTGGGTTTCAGCCAGGTCCTCAGTCGGGGGCATGAAAGAGGCAATCAATGGATGTTTCCCTCCCTCTCTTTCTCCCTCCCTTCCCCTCTCTCTAAAAAATAAAGTCTTAAAAAAATTGACACATACTTAACATTTATCTCAAGGAAACAATGTTTGATTTCATGACTAACTGAAACATTTTGCTATTTTTTAAAATATATCCCAAGGGTTTATAATCTCATTTCCTGATGGTGGAAAGAAAAATGCATTCCAAGATTCTGATTTAGAGATCTTAATATATATACTTAACAAAACCTCCCTTTTCACCATTTGCAGTAGCTATTACGACAACTTCTTACTTTAAAATTGATAGGTGGAAAGAAATAAGTAAGCTTTTATCCTACTTTTCATCTAAGAACTGAATTGTAGGTTAGTCAGCTGGCCCTAAAAATGGGGGGAAAATAATTCCTTGCATAAAGTCTGGTTAATATATGAATAATGAAAGAAAGAATAAGAAAACTACCATTTTTGCAGCCAAATAAAACAGTCAATTCAGGCAAGACTCATTAATAGAGACTTGAACCACCAGGCAAAGGGGGAACTTCTGTGTCCAGCAGGCTAGCTACCACCCCGCAGATGGCTTCCCATACGATCACTCTTGGGCACTAACAATGGGACAACGAGGTTGCATCCTGACCTAAGGCAATGGGAGACACAGCAGCACCTAGGGAGGTGCCCTGCCAAAAAGGCTTCACCTCGATCTAATGGAGCCCTAACTCTAACTCCCATTTTAGAAAAAAAAAAAAAAAAAAAAGCTCAGGGAATTGGGGAATAGGTTACCGCTTCAAAAAAGCAATCCGACAAACCCTGAAGGTAAGACAGCTCACCTGGCTTCCTCGACACTCCCCTGACAAGAAAGCGAATGAGAGAGCGCCGCTCAATACAGACACAGGAAAACTAATGCCGCCCAAGGGCCTTGCTTGGATCTTGGTTCAATAAATCACCAATACAAGTGGACTTTGGGTATAATTGAGGAAATGTGATTTGTTTAAAATTATGTTTTGCAAAATAATGGATAACATGGCAAATTGTTACAATAATTGTAAATCCAGATAATGGGAATATGGGAGTTTATACCCTTCTCTCTACTTTTCTGTATCTTTGAAATCCTTTATAATAAAATCTCCAAAATATATAATACAAAATAATATGCTCCTAGTAACATACATGTGAAGTGCATGCAAAAAAAAAATAAGCATTGAAATGAACTGTCTGTTGAGCCACCGTACTTCGATTCAAATCAGGAATTGTAGGTCATGTCCAAGTCACTAGTCCTCAGTGCTCGCTTCGGCAGCACATACACTAAATTGGAAAGACCCCGAGAAGATTAGCATGGCCCCTGCACAAGGATGACACACAAATTTGTGAATAATTTCACTTTTTTAAAAGGAAAAAAAATTAGTCCTTACCTTTGACCCCTGTGGCTCTCCATTGACTTTGAGCCTTGTGACCTTGAGTGACTCACTACACCTGGGAGGTCTCTCATTTGCAAAAGAGTGCGGGGGTGGCCCCTACCTCACAGTGTTGCTATGAGGATTACGGAGCTCAGAATCCGGACTGTGGGTTGAACAGCTTGCCTCCGGGGTGGCAGGGCGGAGGCAGGCATTCGACAAGCATTTATTGAGTGCCTTCCAGTGCAAGGCATACGCTCAGGGCTCCCTCACTGAGCTTCTGGCCCAGGATGGCAATACAGACCTTTCTCAAGTAACCACAGACATACACAAACACAACAATGACAGGTGCCATGAAAGGAAAGGACCATGCACTGTCAGACCTGTGCTGATGGCTCAGAAGCAAGTCAGTCCCCAAGTTCAAGTCACTACAGAGGCAGCACAGGGGTTAAAGCAAAGACTCTGGGGTAGGACACTTGGAATGCATCCAGCTCCTTTATCTCTGACTAGCTGTGTGACCTTGAATTTCACCTTAGTTCCCTCATCTGTACAAGTACCATACAACAAGCGCAGGTATGAACAGTCCTGACATCACTGGGTTGATGGGAAGAGTACACAGTCAATACCATATGTTGCCCAGAATAGGGCTGGCATGTGCTAAGCCCTCCATAAGTGTGTCTGTTATTACCAAGTGGTCCTTTGGCCCGGAGCAAAATGGAGTGTGATGCTTTCCACCCTGTGTGCTTGGCCTGTGAGGACTTAATGAATCAACTTTTTTCCCATGGCTTTCAGAGAGAGGCTGTGAGAGAGAAACATCAACTGGCTGCCTTCTCATACACGCCCTTACTGGGGATCAAACCTGCAACCCAGGCAAGTGTCCCGCCCAGGAATTGAACCCATGACCCTTCCGTCTACAGGACAATACTTCAACCAACTGAGCCATACTGGCCATGAGTTAATGTTTTGAATTTCCTCTTTCAGTAAACCCTAGCTGCACAATAGAGTCACTCAGAGAGATTGTTAGAATTTTGTTTACATTTTTAAACATAAAGTATGTACATGCACACGTATGTATACACATACACAGTGCATAACAACTTTCCAGGTGTATGTGAAACTGAGTTTATGCTTGTATTATTATGTATTAATCATTGCAATATTTATTTGTATCACAACTGTAAACCTTCTTTTGCACACGCCCGCATTCGATGCATGAGCTCCATTCTGAAAGGAAAGACCTAGAAACTCTAGGGACAGAGCCTGGGCGTCCGTCCATGTCATAGAAGCTCCTCCACTAATTCCAATGTGCAGCCTGGGCTGGGACCACGGACGGGCAATCACAATGTAAAGCCCTTTCGAAAGCACGGACCTCTCCCGTGCAGTGACTTCACTATTGCTGTTACCGTTGTTACTGGGCCTCCACAGTGTACAGCCCGCTGTCGGACCTCACAGCATACAGACGACATCACCTTCAGAAGACTTTAAGTCCCCACTAAGTTCCTTCTCCTCTCATGCCATCCCCTGTCTGTCCAAGGGCAGAACAACTCAGTCCCAACTCCACTCCGCCTCCACCCCCTGCTCCGCTGGGACGGGCTCCTGGGGTTTCTATGCGGGCTTCACCTGGCAGCGGGTCAAAGCGCACTCCTGGGCGGAACTATGGACAGACAGAGGCCAGCCACCCCAACGTGAGGAGCAGTCTGCTTTGTATCCGGAAGGTCTTAAACACGGAAATGCTAACTCGGCTATTTGTCCTGAGGGCGGGACGGGAAGGAATCAGGTGTTAAAGACTTGGGCATTGTTTCCCCATTTATGAATCAACTATTCGAGAAATGAGCTTATCAAGTTTGAAGAGTTGAAGTGCAATGTGCTACAGCTCCATTGGGTCGTGGTTACAAGTGAGTGAGTACATTTGCCAAGACCTGTTGGACCTTAACGCGTACAGTCTGTGTCTTTTGTTGTAGGTAAGGTACACCTCAGTCAGAAAAGAAAAATAGCACAGGGAAAAATAAAGTTGGCAAACAGTGGTTCTCCAGGAGGCTCTCGTGGAGAAAGAAAACAAGAGGAGAGTCAGTCCCCAGTTAGCTCCAAACGCCCTCTTTGACCTGTTCACTCAGCTTACGGGGGAATAAGGGTTGGAAGCGCGTCCTTGGACAAGGACTGTCGGGGAGGGAGGAGTCGGAGTCCTCTGCACCGCGGTGTTTTGCCTGGATCTGGGGCGCCGCGAGCACGCGGGGTTCTTACCGAGTAGCAGGAAAGTCAGGACCCACTGAAAAACCGCCGCGGTTTGCAGCCGCCGCGCCAGCGGGATGTTGAGCGGCGCAAACTCGACCTTCATGGCCCGGCCCCCGCGAGGACAGCGCAGACCGTGGTCACCGGGAACCTCGCTGCTCTGCAGCGCCTGCGGGAAGTGCGCGGCCGGATCAGGGCCCCGCGCACGGTACCCGCGGGGCGGAGGGCAGGAGGCGGCGGCCCCAGAGCCGGCGGTGGCTGGACTTTGGCTTGGGTGGGAGGGCGCGCCGGGGCCGAGGCTGGGGGCTACCAATCACGCGCGCCCGGGCCACGGAGCAGCTGGCGCGCCTGGGGCGCATTGGCTGGCGCGCGGGGGCGCTAGTGACAGCGCTCCGCTTTGGGCACAAGGGACGCCCAGAAGGATCAGCTGGCTGCCCGCCGGAGCCGGCAGCGTGGGCTCCTGCAAGCCCTGGAATCACCACCGGAATCGGACTATTGTTCAGCTGATCGATCACCGTGCGCTCGGCTTCAGCATCCGCCTTTAAACCCACCCCTTCCTCTCAATCCTCTGCGGCTGGGGAAGGGTTAGTTCAAGGAATCGCCTACCAGCTGGAGGAAAATGCGGGGCTTAGCTTCTCTGGGAGCTGGCTACTCACCTGTTTATTGGTCTGTGTTCCCCACACCACAACCAAACTGGGCGTGAGGGGACGGGGACCGGGCCTCCTTCCTTTCGTGTCCTCAGATTCCAACACGAGTCCTGGAAATCCTTTATTTATTCACTCATTCAACAGACACTTATTGAGTACCTACCACATGCCAGGCACCATTCTAGGCGCTGGGGATACAATCAGTAACCGAGTCATTCATGGAGTCTGATCTTAGAGTACAAATGATAGGGGGCCAGGAGAGGTGACAAACATAAGCAAGATAACTACACAATTGGGTGTGTGACTGCAACGTGAAACCCTGCTGTGAATGACTGGAAGAAGGTTCCAAGATCGAGAGGCTGGGGAGTCTCTGAAGAAGCGATCTTGACTCGGACTATAATGACTTGGGACTATAATGATGAATCTAGTCCAGGCAAACGGAAGCACACGTACAAAGGTCCAATGGCTGAAATCCAAAAAAGACCAATAGAGAACAAGGAGTTTGGGGTGAAGTGAGGCAAAAACCATGTCCAAGACTAACGCACTTTAGGAATGCCAGAAGCAATTCCTTGAATGGGGTGTTAGCCCTTAAGAGAGCACATAATCTTGTCAGTTCTCCTGTAATTCAATCCTCACCGTGCTTTTTCCGACCTCCACATAATCTTCCTTACCTTCCCTCCTTAATTTTAGTTGCTTAGGGCCCTGGCTGGGTTGCGCTAGCTCTCTCTCTCTCTCTCTCTCTCTCTCTCTCTTTCTCTTTCTCTTCCTTCCTTTCTCTCTCTAAAATCAATAAATTAAAAAAAATTAAGCTGTAAAACTTATTCTTGGGAACATTTGAGAGCACATGTCATCAGTTTGACTCAAGCTTTTATATGAAAATTCTCTACAGTTTTGGACATTTACGTTGACACCTGCTTTGCATCAGGCGTTACCTTTGTTGCTGATGACGAAGACGTGAATTCAGACACAGTCTGTTTGTCTGTAAGAATTCACTTTCATTCATTCATTCCCTGACTGTTTGTGGAAAGGCTTCAACGTGTTGGCACTAAGTGGGGAGTGGGGATGGGCTGCAATAATGAGTAAGAAAGGTCTCTGTCCTCACAGGGCTCACAGTCTAGCGGGAGAAGCAGCAAATGAACAAACACATAAGTGCATGGTCAAGTGTGTGCCAATGTGTCCAATGCCCTGACAGAAACACGCAGGTTCCAGTGACTGAGGGTAAGGAGCACCTGTCTAGAGCTGAATGGAAGTGAGAAGAGGGGAAGTACGGAGACCCTGAGAAGGCTATTGTAGGGTAAGAGAAGAGGAGGGGGACTTGATCTACTGTGGTACAAGGGAGAATAGAGGTGGGTTGGGGATCTGCACGGGGGCTATAAATCATAGGGCTAGTTGATAAATTGGATTCACAATCTATTGGTAAAGAAGAACAAGATACTCAACTCTCACTCCTAATCACGTGGAGTTTACGGGACTGAATCATGCTTTTGCCACTTTCCCAGAGGCCTTACCTGGTAGAAAAGAACTGTCACCGCCCACCACAGCCATTGGAGCAAAGCATGGACCCACCAGGGCTCAGGCAATGCACCAGCCTGTCACCATTTAATCAACAATGAACTCATTCACTGGTTCATTTAACATCCAACACATTTATTTGTGTACATACTGTGTCCCGGGTTATCGGAGGTAAGCGATTATTAGAATTAAAATGTGAGAGTTTTAATTTATCATCCTACTCAAGACAACTCATCTGTAGCAGTTTGGTTGATTTCTGGAACTTAAAACTAACAGGAAAACATGAAGCTTAGACATTATCTTTTCAAACTACACATTTTGTAGAACAGGGAGCCAAGAGCAGAGAAGTGAAGTGATCTGCCCAAGATGACCCAGCCAGTTACTGGCAGGGAGCAGACCTAGTCTCTACATCTGTACTGGAACAGGGGGAGAGCAATGTGGTGTGGGGGGCTGTAGCAGGGGATTTTAAAAAATCTTCAAAGAACTCAAATTTATGAAAGAAATCCAAGTAACACTTCTCTTGTTAGAATGGAATGGGGAACCTGGCTCCCACCTTCTCAGCATCATCCTCCTTTCTGAGGTGATGTAGTTTTAGCAAATTAAATAATATCAAACAGGAACAGAAAACCCAATTTGGAAATCACTACTTATTTGCCTTTCTCTTTCCTCCCTTCCTTCCTTCCTTCCTTCCTTCCTTCCTTCCTTCCTTCCTTCCATTCTTTCCTTTCTTCCTTTCTTCCCTTTCCTTCTTCTTGCTTCCTTCTTGCTTTCCTGTGTGTGGAGCGGGGCAGCCTAACATTTGGGTAAGTAATTGTATGGGGTCACAGCTAAAAACCGTGTGTGATATGTCAGCATTGCTGAGTGCTCACTAGCTTGCAGACACTATGCTGTGTGCTCTGTGGGCTGTGTCTGATGTAACCCTCACAGCTCTCCCAAGTAGGTACTATTATTCTTTTTACCAACAGAGAGAGTGAGACAAAGGTCAAGCTAGTTGTTTACCTACTAAGTAGAAGAACCAATTTCTGTTTTTTGAAAATAGGTTTGTCTTACAGAAGAAAAAAGAAACAAACAAAAAGAAAACAGGTTGGTTTGTTTCCAAGGTCTGAGCAAATAAGTGGCATAATAAACTGTCCCTCAAATGATGTCACAAGGAAGGAAGAAATGTTGAAACTGAAGAATAACACAGAGAACAACACTAGTCACAGTTTGGTTTGGGGGTTAGTTATTCATTCAATCAACAAATATTTACCAATCACATAGTACATGCTTGGCATTACATGTATATGAGTAGTAAAACATACTTAAATTTTCAATACATTAATTCAACCAAAATGTTTCAAGCACCTTGGCTGTGGCAAGTCCTGAAGAGGGCGTGGTGATAGGAAGCCGACACTATCCTGTTTGAAGATCTGAGATTCCACTGATGGAGTGTGGTTCCTCTTTCGACTGCTCGACACTGAGGAACAGAAGATGACAGTTCAGATTGACTCACAGATTACAACAGCCAGCTCTGGAGCAGGAGTAATTTAAAGTCACTTCCTTGTTGTAATTCAGTTCCTGTGTATTTCAGTTAGCCAGCTTCCACTAGCAAAAAGATGTTTTTCTTTCTTTCCTTTTTTTTTAAAGATTTCATTTTTTTTTTTATTTTTTAGAGAGAGAGGAAGGGAGGGAGGAAGAGGGAGAGAAATATCGATGTGTGGTATTGGCCTTTTGTGTACCCCTGACTGGGAACCAGGCATGTGCCCTGACTGGGAATCGAACCGGTGACTCTTTGGCACTCAATCCACTAAGCCACATCAGCTGGGGCAGATAATGTTTTTCTATTACATGACATTTTAGGCAGTTTAGGACAAAGGTCAGTGTTCTGATTTTCAGATGGTGCATTAATCATAAAGGTAAATATTCTTTCTCCCACACACGAAACCTAAACATCATGGGTACCGTCATTCATTGAGAGTGACCAGCTCTAGTCAAGTCAAACACAAGGCCATCACTATGGTAGCTTCAGAGGAACCTCTTTCGAGAAGTTCTAATTTCAAGGCTCTTTGGAACTACATTCAAGGAATTTGCTCTGGCCTCTCTGCTCCCTATTGTCTTCCCAGTGAATTACTTCGTCACGCTGACAGGTCTGAAGTATGCTTGCTCGGACTGAAGTTGCAGGAGTCTTGCCTGAGATAGTGAGGCTGTACGGCCGCCGTGATTACTGCTCGATGTGTGCTTTCCCACCCATTTTCTTGTTGCTATAGGCACAGGCAAGGTCTCCGACTATACGGCATTCCTGCCTTCCTGCCTTTCCCCTTCTCCTTTGAAAGCACCACTGACACAAGTTCAACTAACTATTGCTTTTCCTTTAGTTCGATTTAGTATATGATGTTTTCTCTACAAAATAGGTGCTCTTCAAGTTATAACACTATGAACAACTCCTCTTAGAAATTATTATGGTAATTACCAATATTTATTAAATGTCTTTTGTCTTCCCATGACCTTCACCCCCACTTTCCCCACTTCTGTTTGCACTTGGCCTGGGAACTTAAGCAAGGGAGGAATGAGGAGTAAAAGGCTGGGAATGCTTACTGTTGCCAACCTGGGTCTAAGGCAGACTCTCTCTCTTTTTTTAAAGATTTGATTTATCTACTTATTTTAGAGAGGACAGAAGGGAGGGAGAAAGAGAGGGAGAGAAACACCCATTGGTTGCCTCTCACACACCCCTATCTGGGGACCTGGCCCACGACCCAGGCATGTGCCCTGACTGGGAATGGAACCAGCACTTACTCCACTGAGCCACAGCAGCCAGGACCCATGGCAGACTCTTAAGGGAGGCAGACAGTAACTCCAGCAGCAGCGTCTTTGGAAGCAAAGCCGCCACCATCGCTTCCTTCCAGTTTCCAAGAAGGTCCAACCAGTGGAGGGGCCTGCACTCATACTGTATTTTTTTAGGTGTTTATAGCCACCTGTTACATGTTGATTGCTCTGGTCTACTATTACTCCTTTTTTTTCACACATGCCCTTCCCCCAGTTCTGGCTGCTATCATTTTTTATGTGCGAATGTTCAGCAGCGGATAAGAAATACACACAGAAGAATATGGGGCAGAGATTAGAATGGGAGCCATCTGTGCTTTGGTGGTAGCAGAAACTGAGATCTTTTGGGGAAAAGATCACCAAAGAGATAACACTGGAGGGTACCCCACACTGAAGG
This sequence comes from Desmodus rotundus, assembly GCF_022682495.2. Lineage (NCBI taxonomy): Eukaryota > Metazoa > Chordata > Mammalia > Chiroptera > Phyllostomidae > Desmodus > Desmodus rotundus. The sequence goes on along the minus strand of NC_071388.1, from coordinate 197,770,664 downwards.
TGGGGAAGGGTAGTGTAGGATGTAGCAGGGGCTATGAGAGAATTAATACTTATCAAGTCTCCACAGTGTGTCAACCCCCCACATGAGCTACTTCTGTTACAATTTGCACAACCCCCCTATGCTACACTACAGGGTAGGTCTCACTATTATCTCTGTTTTATAAGGAACCAAAGTTTGCCAGTATTTGGTCACTGGTCCAAGGTCCCGGTTAGTCAGCAGTAGATACAGTGTTTCAATCAGTGACTCTTATCTTGTGTTATCTCGCACGTACAGATAGTACACAAATCCAGAGAGCTAAATAGAGGAGGGCCGAGATAGGAAAACGAAGAAAGAAGAATTTCAAGAATGAGGGCATTGTCAACAATATAAAGTGTCTAACAAGTTTATTTTAAAAACACAACTAAAACAACCATGGGTATGACAATGAGAAAGTCAGGACTGATCAGCCTGATTCTTGGGGGGTCTGGCAGACCGTTTTGGTTCCAGATCGATCCATCAGTAGAAATCCAAGAAGAGTCTCAGGGTAATCTACAAAGGAATTAGAGTGCCCCGGGAAATTTAGAGGCAAGGCAGATCAGGTTTAAGCCAGAACAGGACCAGTTGTAGACACACAATTAAAACAAGGCCAGTTATAGTAAACTGTGTTATTTATTACCTGAGTTTACAGCCCTGCCTCACCTTCCTGGAGACAGCCTGCCAAGTTTTACTAAGCTTAATACCAGAGACAAGTCAGTCTCTGATCACATGGGCTGTCACCTGGAGCATAAATATTTAATATTCGAAGGGCACTTTGCAGGTTTCAAGTTGTTTCCACCTACTTTTACCTCCTTAGCCTCCTGATCAGTTCCTACTCCATTGTGTAAGTGAGGAAACTGAGGCTGGGAGTGGACGGTGTTTGTTTTTGGAGAGGAAACCCCTGTGCGTCACACCAGTGTGCCATTTTAAACTCTCCTGCCACAGTGTGAAATGTCACCAGACACAGGACTACATTGTTAGGATCTGAAATACATAGGAAGGACTTCAGACCTGACAACATCTCTTTCCCAATTACTGCCCAATCCACGAGCCTCACGGGACATGATTACCATCATTTCAGCAACTTTCTCCAAGGTACGTGTTTATTACGGGAAAACTGAGGATCATCGCCCAGATCCACGTGGGCGCTGCCTGCCTGCGGATGAGAGGATTGGATTGTTTACCAGCGTCTGATTAGGCAGGCAGAACTGAACACAGCTGGGGGCTCTTCTCGTGGCCACTATTACTGCCTTGGTGTATAACAGACCAGTTGCTTTATTTTTGCTCACACTCACGTACACACATACAATCATTTTAAGTATATTGTCCAGTAATTTGTTTTCACATGATACGTTGTGGCCTTTTTTTGTGTGTGTTAGAACATGTAGTTCTCAAGTATCATTTTTGATATTTGCATAGTATTAGTATTCTATTACATGGAGTTTTCAGACTTGGTTTAGTCAAGTTCCATATTGTTGCACTTTAGGTTGTTCCCAATTTCCTATATATTACAAACAGGAAAAGACTTGCTTGATTATTTCCTTAGAATAATTCCAACAGTGAGATTTCAGAATCAGAGAAAATAAATATTTTAAAACTTTAAATTTTTTTCAATTACAGTTGACATTCGATATCATGTTAGTTTCAGGTGTGCAGCACAGTGGTTAGACATTCACAGAACTTCCAAAGCGACCCCCCAGGAAGTCACCTGGCCCCAAACATAGTGGTTACAGTGTTAGTGACTGTATTCCCTGTGCTGTACGTCACATCCCCATCACTATTCTGCAGCTACCAATTTGTACTTCTCAATCCCCTTCACGTTTTTCACATAGCCCCTCCACCCCCTTCCCATCTGGCGACCATCAGTCTGTTGAAAGGGAATACATATTTTAAAATTTGATTCATATTGCCAAACTGCTATTTATAGTCATGAAAGGCGTGTCTATTCATGTCGGCTTCCTAAACCTCTGCCAACACACGGTGGTATCATTTATTTATTCAATCTCTGCCAGTCTCCTGGGAGAAAAGAGCCCTGCTTTCATTGTTTTAATTTGCATTTCTCCTCCCCTCCTCACTTTTTGTTTTCTGATTGTATTGGGTAGGCCCAAAAGTTCGTTTATTTTTTTCCATAATGTAAAAGACACATTTTTCATTTTCACCCATAACTTGATTGATTTGGATATTTTGAGCATGTCAGCTATCTCCTGCTATCAGCTTCCAGTGGGTAGAGGCCAGGGGTGCTGCTAAATGCCTTTCAATGAATAAGAGCCCCACAGCAAAGAATTATTTGGCCAAAATGTTAAAAGTGCCAAGAAACTTCGGAAACCAATTTTGACACATTTGATCAGTCACGGCACCTTCTCCATACATTGCACAAATCTTTTTTTAAAAATTTCAGTTGTGCTTTTACCTTTTTTGAAATAATAAAGCTTAACATGCCAACAAATTTTGCATATATTCTTCCATCTTCAATATTAAAATGGCTGCACAAAAATTCACCAATTTGCTAAGTTTTATTAAAATGTACTCTGATATGGCAGCTGTCACAATACCATCTAGCAAAATTGTTTCAAATGAAGTTAAAGACCACTAAGCACTACCAGAGCCATGTACAGAAAAAATGAAACAAGCTTTTTGGCCAACGCATTATTTAATGAATTGGTTGTTTATTTTCTTTTTCCCATTTTTTCTACTGAAGTATCTACTTTAACAAATTTAATATACCAAATATTCCTCTCATTAAAAAAAAAAACTTCAAGTATTTATTGAGAGTCTGCCTATGCCAGTCACTATTTGAGGCTCTTGGCATATATGAGTGAACAAAACACAAAAACCTCTGCCTTATGGAACTTAGGTTTTAGCACAGAGAAACATTTATGTCTACAACCATAATAAATAGTACAGCCAGGGCTAGGTCATTCTGAGAAGACTTGTAGGAGCTGAGTGAGCTAGCCTTGCAGGAGTCCAGGGTCAAGAACATTCTAGCAGAGGGATCTGCTGGTTCAAAGGCTCTAAGGTGGGCCACTGCCTGGCTACTTCAAGAACTTGTGTGGAGCCCTGGCCAGGTAGCTGAGTTGGTTAGAGAGTCATCCTGGTACACTACGGTTGCGGGTTTGATCTCTGGTCAGGGCACATACAAGAATCAACCAGTGGCCCTGGCTGTTGTGGCTCAGTGGATTGAACGCTGGCTGTGAACCAAAAGGTCGCTGGTTCGATTCCCAGTTGGGGTGTATTCCTGGGTTGCAGGGTCAGGTCTCTGGTTGGGGGCGTGTAAGAGGCAACCTATCAACGTATCTCTCATGCATTGATGTTTCTCTCCCTCTTTTTTTCCCTCCTTTCCCATCTCTCTAAAAAGAAAGAAAGAAAGAAAGAAAGAAAGAAAGAAAGAAAGAAAGAACGAAAGGAAGAAAGAAAAAAAGAATCAACCAATGAATGCATCAGTAAGCGGAACAACAAACTGATGTATCTCTCTCTTCCCCCTCTCTATAGAGCCAATAAAAAAAAAAAATGAAACAAAAAACTTGCGTGGAGGTTGTAGTTATTGGTTAGGACAATCCCTAAACCCACAGATTACATTTGATTCCTAAAATATATTTTAAAAATGTTTTTCAAAACTTCAAAAATTCTAATATTCATCTAGAAAAATTAACATGAGAAAATAGTCAGGATATTTTTGAAAAAGAAGTCTTCGGAGGTACACCAACTCTTCCAAATATTAAACTGTATGAGATAGCTCTAATAATTAAAAGTAGTTTGGTATCGACAATGGAATAGTTTAGCAATAGATCCAAATATGTATGCAGATTTAATAAATGCTAAAGAGGTATTTAAAATCTGCAGGGAAAAAGAAAGTGGTTTAATAAATTGTATTGGGTTAACTGGATCACTGTTTGAAAACAAAATAAAGCTGATTCATTCACTTGATCCAAAAACAAAACAAATTTCAGAAAGATCTGAGATTTAAATGGAAAAAAAAAGAACATGTTCAAGACCTTTAAGCAGTATATATGATTTTAAAAATATTAGGTGATGAAAGAGCTTTTAAAACATAACCTATACTTGGATAATAATGATATAAACCATTTTTGAACCCTTAAAAAATAAAACATAACCTAAAACCCAGAATTTATAAAGGAAATGAATTATAAATTAGACTAAAATTTGGGGGGGAAGCTCTCTATGAAAAAATATCTTTAAAAATCAAATATTAAGTATTTCTATTGTTTTTCTACTCATCTATAAGCCATCAAGCATTTGTCTCCCCCACGCCCCAAGAAGTGCTACATTCAGCTCATTTCCCACCTTCGTCTTTACTTCCTTAGCAATACATCCACGGAGGTATACCAGGCTAAACAGAACATTACTGGTACTTTTGAGACCCATTTGGTATCCCAGCTGCCCAGACTGCATCCTTTCCACCCTACTCAGAACCAACGAGTCTCAGATTCTGTGTTTATCATTCCTTTTCCTTTCAGTTGTGATGTTTATTTATGTATCCCTAAACAATATCCTCTTTAAGTTAACTTCATTTTCATTTTTATATAAATGGCACCATGCTGTATATATGCTTCTATGATTTACTTTTTGGTTCACAGGCCGGTGCTCAATCCACTGAGCTACACCAGCCAGGGCTGTGATTTACTTTTTTATCCAAAAGAATAGATGACAGTATTGGCAGTTGCTCAATTTCTGGGAGCTATGATGTAAGACTGTATTAGTCATGTATGAGTATTATTTCTAATCTTTACAATAATTCTCTAAGGTGTGTATTATTATCTCTACACTGTAAATAAGGAAACTGAGTTTCAGAGGCCACGAAACACTTTGCAGTGCCCAGAGGGGAGCAGGTCAGCGTGCAATAATTGCGAAAGTCCTTTATTCATTAACTGAGCCCTGAGTACCAGTTTGGAAGCAGAGAGTTTTATTTGGCATTGGAGAGAGATGCTTGCCATTAACGGGAAATCTGCCAATCTCGTATGTTGGGCACTGAGAAGGGACTTCCTGCAGCCGTGGAGGGAAGCTACTAATATAGTGAAAAACTGCTTGATTGGCAATCTGGGAGGCCTAAATCCAACCGAGTCCCTGCCCCCTCATCTGAATGGCCTTCATGGCCCTAATTCACTGGACAGTAGAACAAATAAGGGCAAGGCCCCCTGTGGAACTGCCTCAGCTCTGCCTTGAGAGTTGGGTGATTCAAATAGCATGGGCCTCAGGTTTATTATCTGTGAAATGGGGCTAATGGTAGTACCTGGTGTATAAGTTCCCCACGGCTGCTTCAACAAATTATTACAAACTTAGTGGCTTTAAACAAATACATTTATTCGCATAGTTCTGAAGACCAGAAGTTCAGTATAGGGCTATTCCAGAGGCTTAGGGGAGAATCTTTCTTGCCTCTTCAGTTTCCGGTGGCTGCTGGCATTCCTTGGCCTGTGGCCGCATCACCCCAAGCTCTGACGTGTGTTTCTCTATCAAATCTCCCTCTGCCTCCTTCTTATGGGAACTCACGTGATTGCATTTAGGGCCCTTTTTTTATTTGAGTTTCTTTTTTTTGATATATTTATTGATTATGCTATTACAGTTTTCCCATTTCCACCCCTTCACTCAACTCCATCCTGCCCACCCCCTCCTTCCCACATTCCCCCCCATAGTTCATGTCCATGGGTCATACTTATAAGTTCTTTGGCTTCTACATTTCCTACACTATTCTTACTCTCCCCCTGTCTATTTTCCACCTATCATTTATGCTATTTATTCTCTGTGTAGGGCCCTTTCTAACACATCCAGGATACTCCCATCATTTTGAAATCCCTCATCTGCAAAGACTCTTTCCACTTAAGGCAACATTTACAGGTTCTGAAGATTAGGATCTAACATCTCTGGGGCGGGGGTGGGGGATGGAGGGGCTTATTCAGCCCAATACACTCAGGGTTGTTAAGAAGAAATATGCTAATACTGTCAGAGGATTGAGCATAGCATTGGCCAGTAAACAGCACTGACTAAATGTCAGTCTGTTTCCTCTTCTAAAAAAGGCTCTCTTATGAGGCCTCCCTTGTGGGGCTGCTGTAGGTTGAAACAAAGCACAGGTATAATGCTTAGAAATGTACGAGACCATGTAAGAATGAAATAAAAGCTGAGGTCTGTTCTCCCGCTCCCTTTACTCGGATTTGCACGTCCTTCTCCCTGGACACCTCAAACCCCGCCCACTCACAGTCTCCCCACTTGCCCCCAAAGGTTCTCCACCTTGAGGCCCCGCCCCCTATACGCCCCCTCCCTCTTGCTCCGCCCACCGAGTTTGACGCCCTCCCTCTGCAGGGGGTCGGAGAAGAGAGGGCCTTTGCTGTCTGTCTAGTGTAGCGCCCACCAAACCGTAGCCTAGTTTACCCAATTCTGTCTCCTTTACCAGCTTTTAGTTTATTCATCCAATGCACATAGATTTGCTGAGCATAATAGTGGTAATTTACTTGCCTTCATATAGAAAAGAAAAGTAGGAGCTGTTGGAAGAAGACTGGCAATATTCGAGACAGTCTCGCGAGAAGGACCGGGTCCTACACACTTCGGTCACGGAGGCCTGACGAGCTCGCCGCGCAGGCGCAGTGGACTCACTCACTCGCCATGCCGACTGTCAGCGTGAAGCGGCATCTGCTTTTCAAAGCACTGGGCCGGACCTACAGTGAGTGCCCGCCCCGTGGCTTGGGCTTTGTGCCTCTTCTTGGAGGCTGGGAGGTTCCCCTTCGCCCACCCCATCCAAAAAGGCATCGTGGCGTTGTTCATGTAGCTTGATCTGCTTTGGCATCGGGTAATCGGGGGGAGAGGCAGCGGATGGCCGAAGTGGCCGGTCTGGACTGATGTTACCGCTCGGAACCGGTCTCGCCCGGGCTGCAGTGGCATCACCCGCACGTGTTCGGCTCGCTCTGTTATTCATTCAGCGTTCTCGCGTTGAGCGCCCACTACGTGCCCAGTGGTAGGGATCGATGGGGATGAAGCCCCAGCTTGCCTCCCGCGTGTAGGTTGCTGAGTGCAATAAGAAGAGCAACTCCGTTCATGAGGGATGGGGGAAGGTTGAGCGGGAGGGGTGACGGCATTCTGTTTTTATTATTAATAATAGTGAACACCTGGTTCTCAGCGCTTTGGGAACGCAGCAATGCACATGACACATAAGATCTACTCACACGTTCTGATGGGAGGCAAACAGCAATGAACTAGAACGTAAATAAAGTGATTGCGGATAATGTTAAATGCGGTTAAGGGAACAAAAAGGATACTGTGCTAAGGATGATATTAGATAGAGTGGTAACGTTTGAGCTGAGACCTAAATGACTAGGAGTCTACTTGGTGGACTTAGTCTTCATGCTACACTTCACCTTTTCTAAAGTTCTAAATACACTACCATATAAAAGGGGAGGGGGATGTTAAATACGATTACCAGTTACTCTATAGATGGAGCAGTTGAAGTTACATCTGTTTGCTCCATAATTATCAGTTGGTATAAAGGTTGAATGTAGCACTTGATTTGTGAGTTATCTTTAGTTTTAGGGCCCAATATGGTAAGATAGCCCTAGTCGGTTGAACAGGTACTGCTTCCTAGAATAAGATATTAAAGTGAAAATAAAGTTAGCTTTTAAAAACGGTTCTAAAGGTGTACTTTTGGGTACTATGTATTCTTGAAGTATTATTCTCCCTAGAGTTCTGCCGTAGGTACTACTCTTGCCCTCTGAACTTGCCTCTAATTCCCTACACTTTTTATTCCATGATATTTATATTTTTCACCCATCCTTCTAAATCGTATTCACTCTAATGGTATACAACATTCCTGAGTTGCATAAGGTGGTATGTGGCAAATATTTGTTCAAGACATTGATCAGGTCCCACCAGGCATCCATCTCTGGGAAAGTAAGAAATAATCCAGGTTTTCAACAAGGGTATGAGCACCATTCACTGGGGACTTGTGTTATTCCCTGCCCTAGTTAATGATACCTCCACCAGAGACCTGGGAGTCTTCTAGACTCTAGTTCACTCACTGTCCCCGCCTTCCATTCAGTCCTTGAGCCTTGCAGATTCTGCCTCTAACATTTCTCACACTCTTCCTTCCTCCTGGTACCCACTGCTGCTTTAATCAAGTCCTCACCGTCTCGCCTGTACTGTTGCAGTAAAATCCCTGCCCCAGTCCGTCCGCCACCCTGCCACCGTTCTTTAAAATGCAGATCTAACGATGCCTTTGCCCAGCTAAACCTCTTTCGCTGGAACTCCCCATTGCCGGCCAGGAGGATGGAGGACAAATCCCTGGGCGTGTTATGACATGGCTTCTGTCTACTTGTTCTACTCTAACTCTTCCTGACATGAACTTATGCTCCACCCATACTGAACTTTACCAATTTGCCTTGCCGTTGTCTCCCTACTATGTCTGCTTAATGAACTCACCCTTTTTCTGAAGGCTTAGCTAACCCTAAGTAGAGCTGATTACTTCCTTTGTACCACCTCTGTACCTTGCCCTTAATTGTATTTACATACCTGGTTTGTTTACTAGAGTAGGAAATAGTTAACGTTGGAATTGTGTTTTATTTATCTTTGTAACCCTGGCACTTAGTACAGTGGCTGGCATATAGTAGGTACTCAATAAATGTTTGTTAAATTGACTTAATATTGGGATCTGGAATTTTTTTAAAGATTTAAAAATTTATATATATATATTTTAGAGAGGGGGTAGGAAGGGAGAAAGGGAGAGAAACATCAATGTGTGGTTGCCTCTTGTGCACTCCCTACTGGGGACGTGGCCCACAACCCAGGCATGTGCCCTGACTGGGAATCGAACTGGCGACCCTTTAGTTCACAGGCCGGAGCTCAGTCCATTGAACCACACCAGCCAGGGCAGGGATCTGGAATGTTAAGATTAGCTTTTCACTAGAATAGGAAGGGAGGACCCCCCAAAATGGACTTCATTTGTAAAAAATTGTGTGTTTATTCTTACATGTTTAAACTTCAGTCAGCGTCAAAGTTTTCTACATTTGATGCAATGCACCTATGGAGATGTTTTATCCCTGCTCAAGAGAGTTTTTGAATTCATCGATTTTGATGCCTTTTAGTGCTTCTGCTGTCTTTTGTTTTACCTCTTCCACATTCTTCCACATCCCCTTTGAGGACTTTTTTCATCCAGGGAAACAAAAAAAAAGGTCGCCCCAGGCAAGAGCAGATAACTAGAGAGGGTGGGGCATGGGGATCATGCTGTTTTGGGTCAAAAACTGCAGAACACTCAGCACAAGGGTGGGCAGGTGCACTTTTAAATCACCCGTCATGAAATGGGCAAACACATTGAAAAAATCTTCAAAAAAAATTCACTGAAGCTGGATGCAGCCTCTCACAATAACACCAGCTGGTACACTGCTACAAATGGGTTCTTAGAACACTCACTTAGCAGGGGAAGACTGTTTACAAGGGGCCTGCCCTCCAGATTATTCTGTTTTTTGGGGTGCCCCCTTATATACTGATAATGATGCTTTGTGTTAGATTTTTTGGTAATGAGGAAACCGTCAAAATGCTGTATCAGGTAGTAAACTGGAGTATAAATTAAAACTAAGGAAGAAAACTATTAATTATTGCAGATCTACCACATTTCAGGGGACTGTGACGAGCCCATTATCTGCATGAACTTATTTCAAGTTTTCCAATAGTTGCATGCTATAAATAAATGGCTGTAAAATGCTACTTTATAGATGAGGCATTTTGATTCACTTTATGGATGAGGCATAAGAATGAGAAAGTTTATATAAGGTGCCAAGCTCTCAGAACTGGTAAGTGGGATAGTCAGAATTCAAGCTCTTGATTGACCTGGCTCCAAAGCCAACTGTCAGGCTGCCTAAGAGGATTTTAAATGATAAAATTTATATGACATTATTCCATTGTGTTGGATCTGTGATTTGGAGCCTTTACATTTGATCCTTACTGAATGGGCTACTTTTCTTCTCAGTAAATGTAAACTCCCCAGTTCAAGTAATGTAATTCTGTAGTTGATGTGTGATGAATCAATTTTAAGAGGTTAGTGTGTTTTTTCTTACCAAAAATTTTTAAGCTTTGTTTTTAAATGATGACATCTGGTGACTGATAACTTAGTATGCATGGCATAAGGCAATTAATAAGAAAATGGAGTTTATATGCTCTTCATTTATGCTGATCAGATTAAAGCAGTGTTCTTGTTTCTCCCTAGCTGACGAAGAATTTGATGAACTGTGCTTTGAATTTGGTCTGGAACTTGATGAAATTGTAAGTATTGGATATGTATTTTTCTGATATTCTTTGTTTAAGCCCGCTTTTCAGCCCATTTTGCTGTAGTTTACCTTTGTTACCCTATGGTTAGAACACTTGTGGGCCGTTGTGATCCTGTGTTCCTCTAGGTTAAGGGGCTGAGTTCTGGTTCTGAGACTGTGTTGCTTTGCTTGAAATCTCAAAAGGGGTCCGTGCCTTATTCTGTGTGTAGCAACTGGCTAGTGCTGTGGAGCTGGGTAGGCCATCTCAGGCAACCCTCGACTCAGAGTGAGCTCCTTGGCAGTGAGGTGCCTTATTATTGCGGATGGACGGTACGGAAAGGGCCTGGGAAGCAGTGGGAATTTTGCTTTAGCCACAGTTGCTGTCCCCTCGGCCCCTGGCTCCCCCCTCCTTCACTTCTCTGTCCCCCACCCCACCTTCCTTTATGCGTATTTAACCAATGTTAATTCATTCCTAATTTATTACTGTATACCCTGATCTTATAAAGTGATCTGTTTTTGAAGAATGGCTTATAGAAATGATCATGGAGCACTTTCCTAGTTTTTTTATTGTTTAATGATTAAAATATTTAAAAAATAGCTTTACATACAAACCATATTAACTAATATTGATGATGTAGTAAAGGTGAACTTATAACTAAAAAGGTAATTTAGTGTTGTTATTACAAACAACTTTTTGATTGACTGACTGTAGAGAGCGAGGGGAAGGAGAGAGAGGGAAACATCAGTTTGTAGTTCCACTTGTTGATGCATGCAGCGTTTGATCCTTGCATGTGCCCTGCCTGGAAATTGAACCCGCGGCCTTGGTGTATGTGGACAGTGCTCTCACCAGCTGAGCTGCCGGCTCATTCGTGGCGTTGTCCAGTGAATGAGTATGCCACATGCGTGAGCTCAGTAAAAGTCATTTGTTTATGTTTGTTGCAGGAAAAAATCTGGGTCAGGTAGTTACTGCTTTATAGTGCTGACAACTACTTTTTCAAAATAATTTAGATTAATTTAATTTAATTTTACTTTTGTGCTTGTTCTAGACTTCTGAGAAGGAAATTATAAGTAAGGAACAAGGTAATGAAAAGGCAGAGGGGGCATCTGACGTTGTTCTTTACAAAATTGACGTCCCCGCCAATAGATATGATCTCCTGTGTCTGGAGGGATTGGTTCGAGGGCTTCAAGTCTTTAAAGAAAGGTAAGGGAATGTATTCACTAAATACTTTGCCAGACTGGATGTTTTTTCTTTGCCTGTCCTTATCAGCAACTCTAAGTTTCTAGAAAAACACCTTGTCGGACAGATACACGGGTGTGGTTCTGTGTAGAGGGGTGATTGGCGGGTGAGATTCACATAGGTTGTAGCCGTTTGAAACTTTGGGTATTGAGTCACAACCTTTCATTTTGGGAGCATATTTTAACACTGAAGTGGTTAACAGTTTTATGGAGAACTTTAAATCTTAGGAAGTTTGTTAGCTTTTTTAAAAACATATTCAGTTCAAATTTGATTTGTTATAACTTCAGCCCATTGTCCTAGTTCTGTTCATTTTGTTTACACAGAGAATATAATTAATTTATCAAATGTTTTGTTAATAATGAGCAAGTTTGTTTTAATATTATTTTAGGATAAAGGCTCCAGTGTATAAACGGGTAATGCCTAGTGGAGAAATTCAGAAATTGATCATCACAGAAGAGGTAATAAGGATAAAATCTTATTTTCCTTTGAAAAATCTCTTTTGTGTATATATAGGTGGAGAGGAAAAAAGAACAGAGCTGAATTCTTCTGCCAAATATAATTTCTTTGATGATTTGCAAAAGTGGATGTGTATATAACCTCTAGCTTTTAAATATTGTCAATTTGTGTGTATCAAGAATGAAAGGGAACAAAAGCATCTGTTTTCTATGAATAATTTTGGAAAATAACGTCCAAATGTTTATTTAAATTACATTTGAGATGTATTATTTAAATTGTGGTATAGTAATAAAATTAAAAAGACACTTTTGGAGGAGGTTATTTTGGTAAAAAATACCAACTATGAGCAAGCTACTTACTTAAAGTTTAATTTTTTCTTAATTATTTAGTAAGTTTTCAGAATTCTTACTGACTGGAAATTCCGTGAGGACAGTGACTTTGTCTTTTGTCATCATTATATTTTGTTACTTGTTGGTTGAATGAATATACACTTGTTTGAATGAAAATTTATGATAACGTCAGGAGTGCAACTGACTTGCTAAGTTGTTAGCACAGAGAAAAGCTTTAACACTTACCATCTCTCACGATACGGTGAATTTCAGACTGCTAAAGTACGCCCGTATGCTGTAGCGGCAGTCCTCCGGAATATAAAGTTTACTAAAGACCGCTACGACAGCCTCATTGAGCTTCAGGAGAAGCTACATCAGAACATCTGCAGGTTTGTGGTTGCACCTTCTTTTCCCCTGCGCTGCCTTCCTCCTGCTCCTTTCTCCCTCTGCTCTTCCTCTCTCCCCGTCTCCCCTTCCCACTTTCCCTCCTTTCTTCCTTGGATGCAGGATTTTTCAAGGCATTTCTAAAGTAATAAAATGTGAGAGTAACAAGAGCTTAAATTTGTTTTACCAGACAGCTAATTATAAATACTGCTTATAAATAGTGTATTCATGGAGAAATAAGATACATTTTGATGATACTATATGGAGAAGAAATACCTAGTCCTAGAGATTTTCATGATTTTTGTGTTTTTGATTTTTGGTTCAAATCGTTAGTAATGGATTATATTACTAAATATTACACTATGGTAATGTGAAGTATGATCTATTATTTTAAAAATGGAAAAGTTTTGGCTTGAATTCACTTTCTGAGTGAGTATAATTATAAATTGACAGTTAAAACTTGAGGCTTTTAATTGACCAAATTTTCTTCCTGTATCTTTGACATCACTATACATCATTTTCCGTACAACTCTGTATAGTTATCTCCAAACATAAATAATTCCTGAACTCCTGAAGGTCAAGGAGCATAACAGTGAGAGTCCCGGAAATAATTTCAGTATTTTAAAAATCTAATGAAAATTATATATTTACTGATGATAACAAACACCAGGCTTTAGGTAACATAACAATTTTGTTGTGTTGGTTCTGAAGTGTGTTAATATAAGTTACCTCATTCTGATCAAAAGGTATGATTAATAGTTATGTAGATCTTGAATAAAAATAGTAGAATTTTTTTTCAATAAGTGCAATTTGGTAACCCATGGAGATGAGGAAAGGCTTGTGTGTAAGTGGTGGGCTGGGGAGGGGGCTGAGCGGACCCTGGGTGTTTTCTTCTGGGGCGAACATTGCTCACAAGTAAAAATAACGCCTGTGGTTAAGCTCACGGGGTCTCTTTTTCCTGAAACATCTTTGCTCTTGTGGTAGACGAAACTTTTTTTTCCATATTCCAAATAACATTTATTCCCAGTTCTTTTATAAAAAGAGTCTATTTGTTAGCTTGCCAAAATGTTATTATTAATCAAAACAGTAAGACTTTAAATATAATTTTAGAATAGAGAACAAGAGATAAGATTCCTGGCAAACATATGTGTGGGTAGGAGTGTTGCAGCCAGATTACCTGTTCTGGATTTACTTTAAGACTCTATTTTTACCTAAATCAGAAGGCATTTCCTCAGTTCAACTCTGAACTTTTATTGGGTATATTTGGAAGTCCTGAGTTTTTTTGAAGGAGTTTTTTTGTAGGAATAAATCACATCCTAACACTCTTACGTGCCAGAGTCCTTATCTGTCAGTAAATCCTAATTAACGTTAAAGTGAACTTTGGAAATTTGCCTTTTTAGGGAATATATTCATTTAGTTTAATTTACCAAATTCATTGGCATAAAGCTGTTCGTAATGTACCCTTATCCTTTTCAAATCTGTGGTACGTGTAGTGATACCGCCTTTTTCATCCTGTGTCTTTTTTCCCTTGGTCAGTGTGGCTGAGGCTTGGTTTCATTGACTTTTCTCTGCGTTTCCCCCTGTTTTTCTGTTTTTCATTGCCTGTGTAGGGCTAATTAGCTGCCACTGCTGAGGCAAGACCCTTCCACCTACTTTCTCCACTGCCACACGCACAGTGAGGTGTTCAGGTGTGTGAGCACTGTCCCCTCTGGTTCCCTTGGATGGTTCTTCCCGCGCCATCAGGGAGTCCCCCACATCCTGTGCTGATGAGACTCGGGCGAGTCCTTGAGCGGGACCCTCCTGGACCTCCAGACCTCTCTCTCTTTGTAGCTGTCTCCTCTCCAGTACTCTGTGCACTGAATTCCGGCTGTCTTGGTCTTCCCGGACTCTCAGCTGTGTCTCTTCAAGCCGGAGAGTCCACTGGGCTCCACCCGGCGCCCCTTTCCTGCCCTGCAGTTTGGACACCCCTCCAGGCAGCAAGCTGGGGCAGTCGTGGGCTCACCGTATTTGTTTCCTGCCTCTCAGGAATTGCTGCCCCTCACTGCCTGATGTCCAGTGCCAGCCACGGAAACTGCTGTTTCATATATGTTGCCCTTTTTATGGTTGTTTCCGTCAAGAGAGCAAACCAGTCTCTGTTACTCCGTCTTGATTGGAGATGTTCAGTGAATTTTTTACTTCAGTTATTTTACTTTTCATCTCCATTTGTTTTCTTTTTAAAAGTTTTTTTCTGCTGATATTTCCTCATCTGTCCATTACGTGTACATTTTTCCCCATAATTCTTGAACAGGTTTTTGTAGTAGGAGCTTTAAAATCTGTGTGGTGTCTTGAAAATCTGGGTCATCTTAGCATTGGGTTTGGTCGATCTTTAATTTATATAAACTTAATGAACCATATCTATTTCAACTTATGACAGTTTTGGAGTTCTCTTTGATAAGTGCGTAACTCATTGAGTAAAGTAGCACTTCCTTTTTGCTTGTCAGCAATTCTGTTCAATTCAACCATGTTTATTAAAGTTTTAGTCACCAGTCTTAGAGGTGGACCAAAATCGGTTTCTTACAAATTTTAAAAATTGTTTTATAGTCATTGTAATACAGATTTAATACAATTCTTGATTGCTAATGCTTTTTATCTCTTTGGTGTGTATGTGTAGTTACACCTAAATATGCAAATATATGCACATACCTCTGAAGCCAAATTTAAGAACTGTTGAGAACACCATAAATTCTGACCTACTTCCTCTTTGAATTGTTGGAAAACTGAGATCCAAATTTGTGGCTCTCCTTGTTGGCAAAACTGGGCCTTTAGATTCTAATTTAGTATGAACAGCCTTCCTGGCTCTGTCTGCTATCCCTACTTTTGTTTCTTTCTCCCCTAATTTTTAACTTATTGTAAGTTCCTAAAATTACCTTAAATCCTTTGCAGTAGAACAAATAGCTTGTGAACTTTCCTTACACATTAAATTTTAAATGTAAACTAACAGTTCTTAAAATTAAATTTTCTCCATTATTAATGTAATACGTGACAAAATTTAGGAAAATACAAATAAGTAAAAAAATACAGCAATTTGGTAGTTTGTTCTGATTTAGTAAAACATTGATGTTTACTTGTGGATACTGATTGGAAATGAGGTTGAAAAAACGGGGGGGAATGTTGACTTGGAAAATGCCCTGTAACACAGGTCTTGGGAAGGCATATTGGTGAGGAATTACTTGAGCTACGGAAGTAATGTGTTGTTAGTGGGTTTATGATTTCTCATCACTTTTAACAGTTGTGAGACTTCATTCCCTTGACTCCTCTGAAGTTGCCGTACAGCAACCGGCAATTTTAGGGAAGTGTCCAAAAACAATTTTTAAAAACGTACAGTCTGTTGTCTTTAGAATTTCTGCTTTGGAATATTCAGATCTCTCTGTCTCCTTCCTTCTCTCTTCCTGTCTCCTTTCCTTTCAACCTTCAGGAAAAGAGCACTGGTTGCCATCGGTACCCACGATTTGGACACTCTGTCAGGCCCGTTTACGTACACTGCAAAGCGACCCTCAGATATCAAGTTCAGACCTCTGAGTAAGGCAAAGGAGTATACAGCCTGTGAACTGATGAACATATACAAGGTAGACGCCCCTTTGTGTTATTCATTCACTCTGAATAAATCTTGAAATTCCTTCAAAGTCAGGTGTGAGAATTATAGAAAGGTAATGAGTGCTTTAAAAAAAGAGCGGTCTCTGGGCTCCAACACAGACGTCTGATTGTTTGATCTGGAGGGGGGTGCTGGGTATAGTTTTGTTTCATTACTACATTTTTATCCTCTTGGATGATTTTAATGCACAGCTGGGACTGAGAGCCACTGAAGTAGACCGTGCCACACTGTAATATTCATATTTGGGTATGATGAGAACTCACGTAAGTGTAAGGAATAATGAGCTTTAGCTAGGTTGGGTGGGGGTGGGGGTGGGGGGGCAGTATTACAAAGTGTCTGCTTTGTTAATTTGATTTTATTGCCCAGCAGTGACAATGGATTCAGCAGTCACTTTAAGTTGCGTGTAACAGAGAAGTAGTGGGTATCATTCGAAAAAAAGCAGCAGTTATCCTTGGCCTGGTTTGCCAGTGATTTCGTCTGATTTATCTAAACCGTTCTGTGACAGTGTTTGTTTTATTTGAGATGACTCAGGCGAACCGGTGCAAACCTGTTTTCACTGTTGAAAGTGGCTCAGTCGTATTCTCATCTCTTCCCAGTGGGAGGGGAGGCTGTGTAAGGATGCTGAGACACTAATTTTTGTTAGAAAATTGTACAAACTTAGAACTCTGTAATTCGGTACAGGTTTGTTTTACAACTTTCCACCTTCTTTTTGTACTAGGTAGGTATGTAAACTAATTACATTGATAGAAATAAAAAACTAATTTTGTCTGATTTAATTTTTTTCAGACTGACAACCACCTTAAACATTACTTACACATCATCGAAAATAAACCCCTGTACCCGGTTATCTACGACAGCAATGGTGTCGTCCTTTCAATGCCTCCCATCATCAACGGTGAGCTAGTCCTTCAGCAGCATAGGTGTTTGCTCTCTCTTCATATTCTTCAGCATTTCTGTAGAATTTTCAATAGAATTGGCTGAGTCAATCAAATTACACCTTGATCTGAGAATCTCAGGTCTTTTGTAGATTTTTTCTTTCTCATAGTTCTTTCCATTCATTTGTTCAGTGGCATTTTACTTGGGGTTTTTATACAATTTATAAACGTGTAAATATTCTTAAGTTCATAAATACTTTCTGATGCCAGTCTCTGGATTCTGTTACATTCCTCCAAAGGGTATTGAGGTTTTGGTTTTAGGAGGTAATTCACTTGGTTAAACTCAAAGTCAGATTCTGCTTTGTCTGTTTTATAGTTAAAAATGAACTTTTAAACTGAATTTTACCCTCATATGTCTTTTCTGAAGGCTATTTAGATGAGGCAACTTGAATGAAATTACAAAATTTAATGATGTTGAAGCCATAGATGTTTGCTTTTCTGGAGATACGACCGGGATTTAGTTGATTCACCATAGACAGGAGAGCCTTTGCCTTCTGAGATCTTGGACTCTAAGTGGTTAAGAATCTGAGGCTGGAGGTTAGTCAGATCCAGCCTCAAATCTTAGCCTTGGTGCTTCATACCTTGTGAGCGTGGTAAATGAGCTTCATCTCTGAATCTTAGTTGTCTCTCTGCAACTCTGTCATGGGGTTGTGGTGGGGACGAGGTGAGACAACCTCTCCGAAGTGCTTGGTACAGCTCCTGATGCACTGAGTGCGTTCAGTCAGGCCTGCTACTAGTTTTGTCCTTACTCTGCAGTGGGACTTAATGTTGTATCTCTCCTTACTCTGAGACCTTCGTCAATGTTGTGCTGTAAAGTCAATGTAGGTTCTGTTTTGTAGAGCTTTGTAATGCTCTTACATTTCTAAAACTGATTGTTTTGTCAATATTGTTTTGTGCTCATTCTAGGAAATCACTCCAAAATAACAGTAAATACCAGAAATGTATTTATCGAATGCACAGGAACTGACTTTACTAAGGTAAATAAAACTTTTTTCTATTTTTGTACTGTTAGATACGATAGATTTTATTTCTGGGCCAAGACTCTATGGCCGAATTTTAAAATGTTTATTTTGAAGGTGGGAACATATAGTACAAAATTAAAAGATGTAAAGAGTCTATGGTTTGGTTACAGTACTTCCATTCAGTTGACGAATGTTCAGTGAGCACCTCCTGTCTTTTCGGTGCCAAGAATTTAATAATGAGTTGCAAGCTCCTTGGCTTCCAGGAACTGGTAGTTTTGGGAGAATTTAGCCACATACCTAACTGTGAAATAGAATGGGATAAGTATGTACTGTGATCTGTATAAATTGTTTATCTTAGTTGGCTTAATTGAAACGCCGAGTGATTTTGTACCTTCGTATATTTGGTAAAAATTCTTTAAAAACAAACTGCCTATAAAGAAATTTCATTCTGTGAATCGATCAAGGGTGTGTGCACAATGATAGTGAGAATATGCAGAATACTAGTTGTGCACTCACTTTCGGCTGCTACATCAGTTGGGTGGGATTGCAATGAAAGCTTCTTTCTACGGCATGTGATTTCTTCACTCATGTTAAGCAAGGCACAGAGTGAGGTGGCAGCCAAGCAACTCAAGATAAACTTGAATGGCAGGAAGAGGCTGGAGTGTAGAAGGCAGATAAATGGCATTCATATATGTTAACAGGATCAGACAGTTGTAAGCCATTTCATTTATAACTCTTTTGTACCATATTTTCCTTTATAAATATTGCCAGTAATATTCATATGAAACCATTTTTAAATTCATAAATTAGACATTGGATATCTTTCTTGAAGCTTTTATATAAGAGTGAGGGATATAGAAAAGAAAGCATATATTCTAATAAGATTACTGTATTTTTTCATATTTTTTCAATTAAATATTTTTTAACAAATCTCTTTGCCCTTTAGTATATCAGGCATTGTTCTTTGTGATTTAGAGATATATATTTTTTCATTCTTACAATAACCAAAAGAGGTAGGGAGTTTTATTATCTCCACTTGACAGTTGAAGAAACCGAGGTACAAAGACCGTAAGTAACTTTCCCCGAGTCAGACTGCTAGTAAGTGAGTATTTGAGGCATCTGGCCGCAGACTTATGGTGTCGATAAAGGTTACCCCTTAGTTAACAGTTCGTCTCTCTCGAGACAGGGTGAATCCAGGGGAGGGGTGTGGAAGTAAATGATTTGTCTCTGTTGCGGATCGTAACTCTCAGAAAACCACATAATGCCGAACACTTGAAGATAAGGACAGGCCTGATTTAGCTCCTAAGTGTTCATTCCACTGCCCCTTTTATAATGTGTATGTAGAGGTCCATTTTTAGATATTTGGGAACTAAATTATATTAAATATTAATTCATTTCCATCTAAGCAAAGAGAATACATGTATTTATAGATTACCATATTTGTCTTCTTTGCAGGCGAAAATAGTTCTTGATATTATTGTCACCATGTTCAGTGAATATTGTGAGAACCAGTTTACGTAAGTCCATTTGGCATCTTTATCTATGACCTGTTGTTCTGAAGGCAAAGCACAAAGGCCTTGTGCTCGGTATACAGATGAAAATGCATTCCTGTCACTAGAACATAGAATCTCTTTGGGGGCTGAGACATAGGCATAAGTAATGTGTAAAATAAAAAGTGATAAGCACTTCAAGAAGTTTCAGTGATGTTCTGGCTGTTTGTAGGGGCAAGTCACTCCTAGCTGAGGCAAGCCGCGCAGGCCGCGCGGGGGCAGTAGAATTTAAGCTGTGTTTAGGGATCATTGCATTTGAGAGTGGAAACATGATGGAGGAGCTGAACAGAGGTAGAGAAGAAGCACATGAGCAAATCCTGTGTGCTGTATATATCAATAGATAACTGTAATTTTTTTGAAGCTAGTTTTTCATTTAAAAATTTTATTTAACAAACTTATATGGCCCTTACTGTGTACCAGCATCATAGTTTATCCTAGAATATTAATTATAATTCAAAGTGTGTAACTGTAGAAATCAGGACTGAAAGCGTGTGAGCTGTATCAGTTTTTTTTAACTGATTTCCATTTTAGCGGCTGTCAGTCAGCCCTCATGGTGTGACACCTGAGCCTGGACGTCCCTGCCAGCACTGGCAAGGGGTCCTGAGAGGAGGCACGCTCCTCTGTGCTGGGAAATATGTATACCGGGTGGGCGCGCAGTGAAGAGACGGGGGAGCTGGAGGAGGGAGAAGGGGATAGTGAGGTTGTACTTAGGAGGGTTAGTCCAAGCAGCAGTGTTGAATGTGAATAGTTTGAATACATGGAGGCTACAGCTGTAGACCAAGTGAAAGATTTGTTAACCATACACATTTCCAAAATTTAGGGACCCTTTTTTTCTTAAGTATTTAATTTATTTTTTTCCCAGGGTTGAAGCAGCTGAGGTAGTTTTTCCTAATGGAAAATCATATACCTTTCCTGTAAGTACTTGAGAAGTGACTTGATGATGACAATGATGATGATGATGATGATAAGGATGATAATGGCTATAGTGTGCTTGTAGGCTGTCGGTTTATCTGTCCATCCATCTACCCACAGGCCAAGAATATACTGTGTGCATCACACGGATTTAATCCTCACATCAAGCCCATGAGAGCGGGTGCTATTATTGTGCCCTTTTCTAGACAGAGACACAGAGACCTTGAGATGTTAAGTAACTTGCCTGTTACTATTGAGGGTGGGGCTAGGATTTAAGCCCAGCCAGTCCGACTTTAGCTCCCAACACGCTGCATTATACCACAGCATTACATTATATGGCCATAATTCCTGTTATTTGCTGTATTAAATCAGTGTAAGTAAAAAAATATAATGCAAACCAGCATTATTCTTAATTTGGGGCTTCTCTCCCCCGCAAGAGGGCTTTATAAATATAAAGGTGGCCACTCTAATTATATGACAGCATCTCAGTCACTGCGTAAGGTTCTGACTCAGTGAGCCCGTTCTTGGAGGAGCTGGATTTTTTTTCACTATTTCTCTGTCATGTTGGAAGGAAATCAGCCTAGAAGGGTTTCTACTATTAATATTTAAATAGCTTTTAGAGTAGATAAAATCTGTCAACATCAAACCTTACCCTTCCTACTAATATTAGCATCATCTTTTATTCTAGAGTATGAGTTATAATTCAAAATAAATGTATAACTGTAGAAAGCATGACTGTTATAGGCAGTATCTTTTTAAAAATTTTATTTTTGTAGCTGTTACCAAGTTAGCTTATGTTATGTGACAAACTCTCCAAAGAGTTGATGACTTAAAATAACAACGATTCGTTTATCTCTTGGTTCTTTTGGTCACCTGGGTAATTCCTATGGGCTGGCCCAGCTTGGCTCGACTCTGCTGGGCTCATTCCTACGTAGTCAGCTGGTTGGTAGGCTGATAGCTGGATGACCTCAGATGGCCTCACTGGCATGTCCCCTTCTGGCAGTGGGGTCAGCAGGTCAAGTGTCTTTCATCATCCGGCGCGATAGCTTGGTCTGCGTTGCATGATGGTGGTTGCAGGCTGCCTAGCACCAGGACAGCATGTCCAGGGCTCAGGCGCTTTTAAGCAAGCCGTCTTGTTGGCCCAAACCAGTAATTTTGCTGGATTGAAAGGGGGGAGGAATAGACTGCAAGGCCACAGAGACTGGAGGAATTTGTGGTCATTTATACAGTTTGCCCATAGTAGTGGTTGGGATTAGCCAGAGATGGCTTTTTAGTCTGTTTTAAAGTAATGTCTGATTTGAAAAAGTTTCTCTTTTTAATATGAAGAATTGCCAAGTGTTAATAAAAGTGAAATATATAGCAGATTTATTCTTCCATAATAATGTTTTGAAACACCAAACCAGGTAATTTCAATATCAGACAGTTTCTTGGTGGGGGTAGGGTGGGGATGAAACTGTAACAAGGAGTTGAAATAGAAAGGGGCTAACACTACATCCAACAGGGATGATTTAAGCTTCTCAGTCTCTTTTTCTCTGAAGGAACTGGCGTACCGGAAGGAGGTGATGAGAGCTGACATAATTAACAAAAAAGTTGGAATCAGGTATGCTCTGGAACTTCATTTATTTATTTACGGTTGGAGAGAGTGCAAGAATGAAGTACACACAGGTTATTTAATTTTTCCTGAAAGAATGCTGGGAGATCCCCCTTCAGAGTAAGTGAAGTATTAGGAAGACACCTATTAGGATGTCTGCTGTCCAGTGGAATTGAGAAAGAAAGGTTACTATTTCAGTTGGTAGCATGTTTTTAAACAAAATGGAAACATGTTTTAAATAGTCGAGTGACATTTATACATTCCTATTTCAGAGAAACTCCAGAAAATCTTGCTAAGCTTCTGACCAGGATGTACTTAAAGTCAGAAGTCATTGGTGATGGGAATCAGATCGAGATTGAAGTCCCTCCGACCAGAGCCGACATCATCCATGTGTGTGATATTGTGGAAGATGCAGCCATCGCCTACGGCTATAACAACATTCAGATGAGTCTCCCGAGAGCGTACACCATAGCTAGTCAAGTAAGGTTGCGCCCTTACGTAAACACTCCTTACTGTTAGAAAGTGACTGTCCATTGCCAGGAAGGCTTCCAGAGAAACAGGACGTAGGAATTAAGCAGTATTTGGATGTGCTGTGCTATGAGAGGCATTTGCTGTGGAGAGGATACAAAACAGATGCCCAGCTGAGTAGAGAAAGTTGAAAACTTGTGATGACTAGTCTTTGAAGAAAGACAGGTTTTGGGTGTGGAGCCCTTGGTGACTCTCTAACTCGGAGATTTACTTCCTCAGCTGGGCCTAGAGGCTGGCTGTGTGGGGCGGTAAAAGTGTAGGCGTGTCGGGTGGTGAGGGGTGGGGACGGGGTGGTACTAGCAGTGTGCTAGGAAGGATGGAAGGGTGGTTTCCTTTTAGTGACATGTTCTGTATAGGTGGCTCTTTTAAAAATACAAACTTTTATAAAGGTGAGTTAAAGTAAACTTTCTTTTTTCCAGTTTCCCCTTAATAAGCTCACAGAACTTCTAAGACACGACATGGCAGCTGCTGGCTTCACTGAGGCGCTCACCTTTGCTCTGGTATGTTTCCAGGTGCTTTTTCTCAGCCGACTGTGTCCTTTGAAACTATCCTCTCTCTTCTGTGATTCCTTATATGGATTTACAAAGTCTAGACTGCCAAAATTTTCAGGTTTGAAAAGAGAAACTGTTATCTAAGATGGTACACTTTCTTGTAAAGAAATGTTGAAAGATTTCTCTAGTCACAGAAAAACATGAAGGACTAAAAAAGTGTCTTAAATAACAGATGATAATGTATTTTACAGTTTCAGGTAAGTGTTGATAGGTCACAGTGAATTTCATAAGCAAATTTCTTAGGTTAGAACTTGTAGTATTCACTTGGTCGTGCCTGTGTCCGCTAGATGCCGCCCTGGTTGAGGTTCGGGGACTGCTCCACATCAGACTCCTTTCTTTGTCTTTGCACATGTTCACAAGCCCTGCTTTGAGCTGCAAAGCTGACGTAAAAGGCCTAAATCAGGAAATGAATTTTATTTCAAAATCAGAAGGAAATCCGCCTCCCCTACCATTCTGACCATTTGAAAAAAAGAAAATGTGCATGTAATTTGTAGTTTCCTTTTCTCTTGCTGAACATTTCCGGGGAGCTTAGTGTAGTTTTGAGTGTTCAGGTAAGTTTCACTTATTGATGTAGGGCAAAAACCAAAATAAAGACATCCAAAACAAGCTACTTCTTTTTCTCCCCTCAACTCAATTCCAGCCCTATATTCCTAAAGTTTTAGAGTACTTACAGTAGTGGGAGTTCCTCCCATTATAAGGAGGTGGGGTAAGGAGACGCAGGCTCTCCCACGGTCACTTCCGCGGATATTTGTAATTCACAGATATTAACATCAGAAGGGACTTTATAGGTCTAGTTCAGCACCTTGATTTTTCTGATTCAACGATCATTTGTTCGACAGCATTTCTGATGCATGTGTTGCATGTCAGGCACAGTATCAGTGAAGAGGCCTGATGCCAAGATGCCGAGAGAGGGTGATGAGTACCTGACGGTTTACCCGGACAGCAGGAAAACCAAGGCCAGAAACCCGGCCTTCTCTGTAGTGTCATACTGTGTACGCTAGGCTTGTAATGCCACCTCATTCATATATGTACACAAATGTACGTAGCAGTTGTGAGCACTGATGACTTCATGTAAAATGAAATATAAAAAGATAGCTTTGGGAAACGTATATTATTTTTTTAAATGTTATTAAGTGGCACAGAATTTGACTTTGTAATTAGCCCCAGGCATCGCAGGGGAGCCCATGGTAGTCTCTGCCTCCTGGCGCGTAGCTGCCGTGCAGAGTTGGTTCTGTGCTGAGGGCTTGGTCCGCCATCCCATCACTCAGCAGGCCCTGTACGGAGGCCTTCCTGGCTCACACAGCAGGTAACTTAGGTAACTTGGCCCACTCCACACATCCAGTCGGCTGTGAGCCAGGGTCTTGGCCCAGGTCTGTCCGCACCCAGGGCCTGTGACTCAACTGTCCCACCAGGAGTGCCACTCTGTCCAGCTGTCCAAAGTCTCTTCACCACATCCTTTACCACCAGGGGAAAGGGTGGGGTGCTACAGAGCTTTAGGTTTATAACTGCAGTTTTCCTATAGATTTTCATCATTAAAGGCATTTATGAAGTTACATACTTTCAAAGCAAAACTAAACTTCTCTGAGCTTTTTATCTACTTTGCACAAGAGTATCAGCCCTTCTCCTAAAACCCAGCCATTGACTTCCCAGGTATAAGCAGGTCACATCTCATCATTAAGAGTTTTGCTGTCTGTATACTTGTTATCATGTTTTCTTTTAAACTACCTTTTAAAACTAAATATCTGCTCTAGCCTTATTGTAAGGATAATATTTATAAAAAGTGTGGGCTTCATTTACTTGTAATATTTTTGTAACACTTTAAAATAAACACACAAATATTAACATTTAGGAAATATTCCTTCCTGTACACTAGCTACTGTCAGTTCAGGATACCTTGATTTACACTGCCTATTATTTCTATCCCTGATCGTCCATTGCAGTGGTCAAGTACGGGTCACTCGGATGCCACCTAGCTGCCTCACCATGTGTCTGTGGAGCCTTTTTCTTTTATTCAGACAGTACGAGTTCTTTGTGAGAGTAGATTGCATCACGTAACTTGCATTTCCTAATTAATTGAGCACATTATATCTAAATCTTGTTGTAAAAACTCATCAGTGGGAAACATGGTTGTTCCTAGCCTGCTGGCCCCCATTTTCCACCCCTGCCCCGTGGTAGATCAGGCCGCATTTTCTACTGTGCCTGGGTGTGGCCTCAGGATCCTTCCTGAGAGAGCGCCGCAGTGAGAACTGGCATTGGCAGAAAAGGAACCAAACCCGCGCTTGTTTTCTAAGTGAATCACAGGCCGCTAGCCCTTCAAGATCGTGTTGTAGAACTGTGCGGTGAGCCGTATCACGGAGCACTGGGAAATGATACATGATCTGATGGTGTGCTAGTTTTATGTTAAGTTTTAACGCTGTTTCAAAGTTAGCGTTAATATATGTGATAATTCATTATTTTTAGTAATGATTTATTCATCGTCATTGTTAATAGTTTTTGATCACTTAATTTGTGCCAAGCATTTTATTTGCATCATCTCTTCTCATTTATTATTAGATTTGCTATATCTAATAGTTTTATTTTCATAACTTCTGCCTACCATTCTGGTTTTTTAAGGGTGAGCATCTTTGTTTTTGATGGATGAGTGCTTAGAAGTTTATTTATTACCTGGAGCTTTATCAAGCGCATATGCAGGGAAGTTAAATGGCCACTTGAATTCGGCTGTCAGTCCTGCCGTTCTGCCATTAGTCAGTACGGATTTAGCAGAGCACAGTGGTAGTCAAAACAGAAAGCCGCGGGGACTCCAGGGAGGGAGAGAGTTCTGACTAGAGTCATGAGGGATACTGTTATGGAAGAGGTGGATGCGAGGTCGTTTAAGTGCAGCCCTGGGGGATGGTAGCAAGTTGTCAGGAGGGTGTTTCAGTTAAAGGTAGGTGAAAGAGTACGGTTCCGGTACGGTTCCGGAACGGTGAGGGAATCGTGGGAGGGTAGATGGGTAGGGCAGATGGGAGGCCAGCTTAGGAAGAGCCCGAGTGCGTATTACACCCCCATCTCTGTGTGTATGTTCACTTCAGCTCTCTGTCAGGGCTGCTGTTACTGTTAAATTGCACCTGCTGTGGGACTGAGTTATTTGATAAATGTTTATTCTTAGCTTACTCTTAACTCACTGATTTGAATAGAGAATCTACATTGCTATGCACTGTTCAGTTGACCTGTGACACTGAATACTTTATGAAATTTGGTCATCACTTTTCCATATTGAACTGTTTTGTATGTATCGTATTTCTTAGTGCTCCAAGGAAGACATTGCTGATAAACTTGGTTTGGATATCTCTGCAACACAGGCAGTCCATATAAGTAACCCTAAAACGGCTGAATTTCAGGTAAGAATTTTCAGTAGATAAACATTTCGGTAAAGATAAATGAGGCAGTCCATAAGTTATGAACAGTCTCCTCACATGGCAAAATATTAGAGCTTTTTAAAAATCTCTTCTTGGAAAAGTTTGTAAGTTCTTACTTTACTGACAAAAATTCTTAAAAGTTTAAAATCTTTTCTTGATTAACTTTAGAGCTAGTTCTTACTTGCTATATATGTTGTGTAGCCCAGTCTTGTCTGAACTTTCCATTTTATAATCGATTTGTTAATATTCTTCAGATTTCATCTTTCTCACCTATTTATAATAGATGAATAAGCACCTGTTCCCAGTGTTTCCCTTAAGTCGTTCACTTTAAAATTAGTTGTGACATCAGTTCTTGACTCTGCCGCCTGTGTCTTCCACTGTGGTTGTCTGGTTTATTGGCAGGTCCGTGAGGAGTTTAGGGGTAGTTAAAGGAGGGCGGTGCTACGTTAGTAGTAAACGTTAAATGATCTGTGTTATAGGCTAGGGCATGAACTATAAAGAGCATTTCAAGGTTATACTGTATCTTTGCTTATTGGTGACTTCACCTCTCTTTCGTTCTAATAAGCTCTCATTGTTTTTCTTGCATATGCACTTTTGTATGATATTTTTTAAACCCAGGCTTTAGAGAAAATCATGCCTTCTAGCATCAAGGGAATCTTGGAAGGAAATGTTTTCCATGAAGTTAATGCTATTATAATATCTGAACGCTGAGATAGCTTCTTTTGACCTTAGTTTTTACTTATGTTAAAGGGGGCTGGATTAGTTCAAAAAATTCTAAAAGTTCTAAATATGTGTAGCTCTAATTTAAAAATCTGAATTTTATCCGTAGAACTACCTATTAATGTGGCACATAGAACTAGACTCATTAAAGAACTAATTGGTAACATGCATCAAATACATGAATTCTTTCTCTATACACAATGTCAGAACTTTGAGGAATCCTCACACTGGTACGGAAGGGTTTTGATACTGAGCTTGTATGTTTTGCTCTCTGAGGTCCATTAGCTTTTCTACTACTTTTAGAAGTGCCCATGGTGTTCTCTTTAATACGAGGTTTTTTAAGTTCATCTGGTTAGGGTGGTATTTCAGTAAATCTTAATGGATTTTTATTTAAGTTTATTGAAAATTTTTCTTTCCCTCCCAGTATTACTTATCAAATCTGATAGTTTTCTTAAGATGTCCTAATGTATTTTTTAGGGTTCACATCCTGTCTTAATCTTCTCTGTAAGTGGAAGGAAAACAAATCAGGAACACATTAAATATCACTATAAATAACTGTGGCTTTGCACACCTAGGAATCAATATTTCTGCATAAAATGCATTAGAGATGAAAGTGATTCTATCTTTTAGGTTTGACAGATTCTATATTTTATTCTTGCTTTACCAATAGATATGCTATTCTGATAGTAGGTATGTTAGAGAATGAATAAAAGAAATGCTACTTAGTCAAAATATATAAAATTTTACTATAATTATTACAAACAAAATTGCTAAATATTTCCACATCCCCCCTAAATTAGCAATAATCTTCCTTAATATCCTTAAATATCCAATCATTGTTCAAGTTTTCCCAATTGGCTCCATTTTTTTAGTTTGATTTGGGACTCAAACAAAGTTGTACATCAAAGTTGATTAGTGTGCTTCTTAAGTCTCTTTTACAGGTTGTCTTTACTTTTAATAAAATAAATGTTTAATTAAGTGTGAAAAAAATGATGGATATTTAAGCATTGCATTTTCCAGAAGTGTCTTCTTGTGAAGCCATGGGTCTTTTGCCTTTGTCTTTAACCAAGTATACTAGTTCTCCACCCCCGTTTCATATCTGTGGTTTTGCTTTCCTTGGTTTCAGTAACTTGCAGTCAACCCAGTCTGGAAATAGTGAATGTAAAATTCCAGAAATCAACAGTACAATCATTTTAAATTGCAGCTGTCCTGAGTAGTGTGATGAAACCTTGCCCCCCGTCCCTCTCCGTCCCATCTGGGACATGAATTACCCTTTTGTCCAGCACCTCCATACTGTTACGTACTACCTGCCACTTAGCGGCCAACTCGATTACCAGATTGGCTGTCGCGTTTTCAGGTAACCCTTATACTGCATAATGGCCTCAAAAGCACGAGAGCGATGATGCTGGCAATTCACATATTCCTAGGTGACACCATAAACTTTATCATAGGTATATATACAGGTACTGCCTGTATATATTACAGATAGTACTAATATATTACATATTTACATATATTAGTACACATATATTACATATATTAGTACTATCTGTGGTCTCAGACACCCACTGAGGCTCTTGGGCATATATCCCTTGATGAGAAGGGGGAAGTACTGTATGTTTGGTTCCAATTTGGTCAGTGCAATTTCCTGTCTTTTCCTGTAGGTGGCGCGCACTACCCTTCTTCCTGGCCTCCTCAAGACCATAGCAGCGAATCGGAAGATGCCTCTTCCTCTGAAACTGTTTGAAATCTCTGACATCGTAGTAAAAGATTCTAGCAGAGGTAAGAAACCACCTTTGGTTTGTATACCTAAAGCATTTTTTATTATGGAAATTTCAACTGTATACAAAAGTAGAGAAAATAGTATAATTACCCTCACGACTCCAACACCCAGCTTCAACAATTATCAAAACCTGGCTAGGCTTCTTCCATTTACACTCAGCCCACTTCCCCATATTACTGTAATGTAACTCCTAGGCATAACATTGCATCAGCAAATACTCTAGT
Organism: Desmodus rotundus; assembly: GCF_022682495.2. Classification (NCBI taxonomy): domain Eukaryota; kingdom Metazoa; phylum Chordata; class Mammalia; order Chiroptera; family Phyllostomidae; genus Desmodus; species Desmodus rotundus. Next base: position 197,741,220 of record NC_071388.1, on the reverse strand, counting down.
ATCTCTTTCTCAAAGATAAGGCCTGTCATTTTTGTCTTTTCTAAATAACCCACATAATAGTATCACACCTTACTATCATTAGACATTTACCTAGCATTTCGGTTTTCACAATTGTTTCATAAATTTAATTTTCACAATCAATTTGAATCCAAGCAAGGTCCAGATATTTGGTTACTCTCTCTCTTATTTCTTTTACTAGAAAGCAAGTTTTAGCACAGAATTTAGTAACATTTTGGGAGAGCCCTGTTGAAACCTCAGCTTGAAAAGCACTGGGGTGTTTCTGTTTTCCGTGTATGATGCGGCGTTTGTGCGTGTCATGTCAGGCACTGGATTTCTGCCCTTCTGGGTGGCAGCAGCAGCGACTGTCACCTCCACTGGTGTCCTGATGACTGTGTTTTGCCTGTTGGTGACTGTGAATGTTTTTTACCTGTTTTTGTCTCTTTTGAGTATGATCTGGACTTGTTAGGAGAGCAAGTTGTTTGGTTCAGCATTTGGAGTGTAGTGGTCATTTAATTAATGTGTATTTAGTGAGTGCTTACACCTGATTGCTGAGGAAGCCTGTCTTAGCTTCCCGTGTACCGTTCAGACTTCTCTGTGTCTGCAAACGCACCTGTGTCTGCCCGTCTCGAGCTGCATACGAGGTCCTCTCTCGGTGAGCAGTCCTCTCAAATGACCGAATTGCCGGCAGTATTTCCTTGGTTCCCAGGAATTAACAGTTCAAGTCCCAGCAGTGTTTACTCAGCGAGTCTTATGCCAGACTACAGAATTCCGAGTGTGTTCTTGTGAGTCAGTTAACAAAAGCAGAGGCCTTTTTCTCAACCTCTGTACGTGGACCGTCCACAGCAACTGTCAGCCAGCGCTGGGTTCCACCTGCTCCCCAGTATGCAGCCTGCTTTCTGTCAACAGCATCACCTTGCATTTATATGCTGCCTTTTACTTTTCAGAAAAAGTTTTTTAAACATACTTTTTCACTTTTGATTGTTAAACTGTGTCTTTGAGGTAGATGGTACAAAAAACACTCTCCCCTTTGAATATATAGGAAAATTAAGACAGAAAAATGGTCATTTTCCTAAGCCTTCATAAATATTGGCCTTAGAACTAGGGTTAGAATTTTGATCTTCGTGCTTATATGCTTGAGGATAAAAGTTCATTTTCATGTCAGTCTATAGAGAATTTCCTCTGGGTGGTAAGTCTTTTGTAACAGAAATCTGAAAATTTTCAGTGCCAGCTAAAAATAGTTATGAGGGGTCTTGTGCCTCATCCTCCATTGGTACAGCTAACTATGAATTTAATCTAATTCTAATGTCGAGTTTTTCTGTTAACTTTGACTTGTTTTCTTTCATCTTACTTCTCTGAGTTTTATGTTGTTTTGATCCTTGGTGATGCAAACATATTTATAAATAGAGAGTTAGGTTAGTTATACTAGATTTCCTGAAAAGTTTTGGAATACTGATTTAGCAGCAGGCCTCTTCCCTAACTGCAAGCGCTCCTTGCAGGGCTGCATGGGGGTGGGGTAGGGGGCACAAGCAGGCCACTGGGAGTCGAGAGGGCGAGGAGCAGGCTGTGGTCCCCAGAACTGCCACAAGGAGGGTGTCGCTGCTGGCTCGGAGCACTTCGGAGCACTCCGGAGCACTTACAGTACGGCAGTCCTGGATAGAGGTGCCGTTACTGTTGTTTTCCCCTCTGTATTCCTTGGAAAGGCCTAGACACAGCCTCCACTCTGCCCAAGGCCCAGGCTCAGAGATAACCTCCCCCACTGAGAGAGCCAGCCTGCGGTGCTAGTGCCGCAGGCATTGCTGATGATGAACCTGTGCACACTTTTTAACTCGAAGGTTTGCCTTCTGCTGCCCTGATTCCATCAGGAAGGATAGTTCTCAGGTCTGCAGCAGACCTCTTCTGTTCCTCCTTTCAGTTGTGATTATTCTGCTCTGCCTTCCCCGTCCAGCCATTCGCATCTGATAATTACTTTCGCCTGTTGTCTTGCACCGTTTGAGTTTACTCTCTTTCTTTAAAAGTTTCTATCACTGGGATTTGAGGAATGAGAGGAGGTAAATCTGCTCTGTAAGTTTACCGTCTTGAAATCATAGGTTTGCTTTAATTTATTTGGAGTATGTTTCCTCTTCAGCTAGTCCTGGATTTTATTTCATAACAAAAGTAGCTTTTCTGATGGATTATTTTAAATATGTGCATGTGGACTCCCTACTTGTCGTCTGGTGTACATAGAGACTGCTAGACGAGGCAGCCCAGCGGTTCCGAAGGGAGACTGCAGCCAGCGCGCCAGGCTTCAGTCGTGGTTCTGCCACTCACCAGCTGCTTAACTTTGGGCAATTTATTTAGTCTCTCTGTGCCTGAGTTTCCTCATCTGTACCATGGGGATAATAACAGCACTTATTTCGTTAGATGAAAAGTTCCAGCTACAAAACAGGCACTATTTGGTGTCTGCTTTTACTGGTAGGGTAGCAGCAACCCCACATGTCAGGTACCGAGGATCCTGGTGTGGCAGTTTTCTGTGAGAGTGACTTGAAAACCTTTGCTGGCTATTCAAGGATCAATCCCCCCTTGCTGAGACACTTGGGCTCATTTTTGTCCTAACCTTTGCTTAATTGGTTTCTCTTCTGTTGTGGACTATTTTTTTTTTTTTAAGGATAAGAAAACCAAAATGTACTAATGTGGGAATTTACTTAAGAAAAACAGGAATGTTGTTTTTTTCAGTAATTCATCACCCACTTCTTTTTAATGAAATGAGCACATACGTTTTTACTGCCTTTCAAAGCAGTAAGCATTTCTCTGTTGGATTTACATTAGTCATTTCCTCCTAAATAATAAACGTTTTTGAAGGAAAAAATCTAGTCCAAGAAAAGTGAAATGATAAAGAGGGTTTCCAGTTAATATGAAAGTGTCCAAAATTTTCCTTAGATAGGGCAAACCCAAGCTACTGATTCAGAAGGGGGAGAAATTGCCCTGGCTGGTGTAGCTCAGTGGATTGAGCACAGGCCTGCAAACCAAAAGGTTGCTGGTTCGATTCCCAGTCAGGGCACATGCCTGGGATGCAGGCCAGGTCCCCAGTAGGGGGTGCACAAGAGGCAACCACACATTGATAATTTCACTCCCTCTCTTTCTCCCTCCCTTCCCTCTGTCTATAAAAATAAATAAAGTCTTTTAAAAATTTTTTAAAAAGGAGGGAGAAATATGTGGCAAGAGTGAGCAATGCAGTCTCATTCATGGCCCAAAGTACTTTTGAGTTCCTGTTTTTTTTTTGTTTTGGTGTGTCTGTTTATGCTAAGGGCTGCTTAGAATGTAAGAGGCAGAGTAGATAGGGAACAGACTTTTCTGGATAGATGGATAGTGTGCAAGGTGCCCTGATAGCACAGGCACGGCAGTGACCAGTGCCACTAACTTGCTTTGTAAGGTTTGGGGAACACCCGGCACCACCAGCCTCCCGCCAGTGCTGTTCAGGCGAGCATGTCTTCCACAATGGAGATGAACAAAGGTCTGTCCTGGGTTTCAGTGCTCCTCCCACCAATACACCTGAGCACGTTCCTGTAAGAGTCAGCAAGAGACTACCAGACCCACTGTCGTGCTCGGCCTCATTGGACGGTTTCCTGTGCTAGGGTGGACTTTTTTGACTGACGGTCCATGCTGGGGTGCTCTCGGCCTGGCCGCCCAGTTAGTGACCAAGTCTGGCATGCTGCTCAAGTATCAAGTCTTCCACTGTGACTCAGACACGTTCCAATTCTTTGAGGGTGAGCCAGCAACTGCATTTACAGAGTTTTAAGATCCAAAGTTGCTGCAGTATTTTTTAAAAAGTAGTCATGACTCGGGACTGAGTTGATTGATCTCTTTCGTTGGGCACAGTGGCATGCGTCTTGTGTTGTGGGGTAAATTTTCGGCTTTATAACGGGAAAGTCAGTATAGCCAACACTGACACTAACAAATCAGGCTGCTGTGCGAGTTATTGATGGGTTCCAGTTGTTAATCCCTTTGTTTTTTCTGTTCGATGTCAAGGATAACTAAACTATAAACAAAATAGTAAAAAATGACTTTAGAGGAGCAGTGGACCTAATTGTGATTTGCTAATCTTTATGCAACCCTATTTTGTGAAGTCCGGCATTCTGGCTTTTTATTAAATGCAGTCTGAATTCTGCCATCACAGTTTATTTCGTGACGGTTACTGAAGCCGCCAGCATGCCTGGAAGCTCACTGAAAAGGCAGGAGAAAATGCATCGTGGGGTTGAGTTTAAGTTTAAAGGGAGCCACAGTCTAAGAAAGATGACTTAGTTGGCTTTGTAAAGTACAGAGGGTGATGTAGATTTAGCACAAAAGAGCCATTCTGTTGTCAGCTGGCGTATAGCTGTGGAGAACCCTGATAATCAAATTGCCATGCACCTTAGTTTCAACTACTGCATTCAAAGAATTTGGGGGGTTAGTAATTATTCTAGTAGGTGGAATAGGTTAAAGACCTCTGATCACTCACAGGGCTGCAGCTCCCTCCCTGGCCTCAGCAAGCTCGCCTGCTGCAACCGTTCGCTTCTTGCCCAGAGCATTCCCTTCCCCAGAGCGTTGCTGTAGTCCTGGTGCAAGTCTGTCTTCCTCTGCTTCCCAGGTCCCTCTTTAAATAGTTCCTGAAACTTCTCATTCTCACCGAAGCTGATTTTCTAATCAGGAATGATCTACTTCTTACCTTGGCTAATTTGGCTATGGAGCTCCAGAATTTATTTTTCCAACTTTAGTTGTAATATATTCAAGATTCTTTTATTCCTTTCTCTTCTCTGGGCCACTGTAGCTGCTGGGAACATAACTAATTCGCTATTCTTTTATGATTTGGTTTGTTCTTTCAGTTTGCTCTTGGTTTGGACCATTCATGTACCTGTCTTACATTGTAACCTACTGAAATAAAGGGTTCAGATCTTTATAGTTTTTCCTATAACTCTTTGATGGATAAAGAACTCAGTAAGAGTGTTTTCATTGTGACCTTGTGAGATACTTCAGCTCTGAGAAGTTGTCCATTAATTCTGCAGCCATCAAGTCATGGGAGATCACCTAGCATCCACATGTGCAATGTGGTTTTTGAAGAGCTTATGTCATCAGTGTGGATTAATTTAATTTTACTTCATATTTTTGGCATGTAGGATTTCCAATTAATAATTCAAAAAATATGGGTGTAAGGAACATTGACATTAACAATATTTGAAGTAGCATCATTCGCACATGTGATGGCATCGTAACTGTGTCAATAACATCATTTTAATACAGAAAGTTATTTTAGTGTGTTTGGTTCCACACAGTTAGATCTGCTAATGTGAGTATAATGTGATCTGTCATGCGTTGCGTATTATATTTTTTAATAGATAAAAATCCATTCCAGGTTTGTGTTAACTAAATAAAAGCCAACCCGCAAGAATACAACTTTGTCCTTCATGTATTGAGAAGGTCATAGATTTTTCTTCACATTTGTTTTTTGGCTTTTGGCATTATATAAAAAAGAAGAAAAAATCTGTATTTTGGTGCTATAATATAGATTCGTTTTAAGGAAAAATACTCTTTTTATTATGTTTGTTTTTAAAATTGAGAATATATGTGTAGTATCCTTAAGAACTTCCATGAATATTTATTTCTAACTTACAAATAATTCTATTCCCTTGATATTTAAAAAATATATACATATTCAACTTCTCCATAGTCCTACTTTTAGAATTCGTTGCCAGACATTTTCCACTCACATGCAGCCATGTTTCACGTTTCTTTAAAAAAAAGGTCTGGATACATGCTTTTTTGAGTTGACACCAGTGAAATTATGCTTTACTGTCCATCTTTTTTCTACGAACACATTCTGTTCACCGCATCCTTTTTAACAACTGCATAATATTCCATTCTATGGATGTACTATAATTTATTTACTCAGACTGTTGTTGAATATTTAGATTGCTACCAAGGTTTTGCTAAAATGTGTCTGTTACAATGAATATCCTTATACTTTTATACAAATATATATTTTTAGAAATAGAATTGTTTGGTCTGTAGATCTGCACGTTAAAGGTTTACTATCTTGTCAAATTTTATTCCAGGAAGGATTTTTTTACAAATTTGTAGTCCTACCAGGAATGTATAAAGGTTCCTGTTTTCCTATATTAGATATAACTTTTTAAATTAAATTTATTGGAATGACATGGTTAATAAGATTATTAGATATTAGTTTTTAAGGTGTATGTCTTCAGGGAATTCTTGTAGCTTTCATGAATCACTTAATACTAATCTGGAAGTTTTCAGGAGATAATGTTTAAGCTTCAGTCTCTTGAGGACCAATGTCAAAGAAATTTATTGGAGGGAATAGACTGGAAATCAGGATGCTTTATTTTCTGAGTATGGCCAGACTGTTAATCTCGAGCCCAATGCCAACCACTGGTTACCCTGGAAGCCTTTTTGGTTTTCCAGTAGGCTTTTTTCTGTAGGCATCTCTATTTGGGCTTCTGGGCGAACGTGAGAATAGAAATGGAAAGGTTGAAGACTCTGCCCTTTTCCAGTCTGTGCCGTATGATAATATAACCTAACACCTCTAATTTGCTCTTAATCATTGGTACTTTAGTGAAAGAGGTCTACACCGAGGAGGACCCTATTCTAAAAATTGGAGTTGTATGCAGTAGTCATCTAGTAAGGGACGACATCTACCACTCGTTTCCTTTATCTCTTGTGAAAAATCATCGTTCGGCAGGTTCTTTCAGCGCACAGGAGCATGGCCAGCTGCCCCTCTTCTGGGGGGTTAGATCAGCCTCCCCAGGCAGTGCTTTGAAGTCCGTGCAGTACATGGGTAATTCAGGCCGACGCACGGGGCAGGCCCACTTCCAGAGCGGACTGTGTGATGGCGTGACACGGCGGTCTGTCACCGAGCTATAAAGGACTGAGTCATTGCCAACAAACCCTCATTTGGGCATGAAATTTAAATAGTTCTCGTTTTGTGGAGTGCAGTCAGTGAACTTTGTGATTCAACACAGTTCTTTAGTGCAAAACACTAGGAAATGGGAACTTCACTACGCCTAGCCGTTTCTCCAGGGGGGAATGGGAGGAACTGAGTATGTGGTGGTTTTTCTCTTTTTCAATTCAGCTGCAGTAAAGGGACTATCTCAGCAAGCTGTGAGGAACTAGTGTAGAGGGAGTGGTAGCTCTCGGGAAATGTGGAAAATCAGCCAGGCAGTGGTGGCAGTTGGGAGGGGCCACCTAAGTAATGAGTTTAATCTAATTCTTATGGTGGGTTTAGTACAAAGCCCTAAAAGTCAGTGACCTTTCTTAAAAATATTGCAAAATTGAATCTAAAAATTAAAAATTTATAGCTCATTATTGTGTGTGTGTGATGTATATGCTATAAACATACCGAAACCTTTCTTGGAGTGTAGTTTTTTTAAAGTCCTGTATTTCTATTGTAATTTTATTCTGATCATTATAATCACTTAATTTTTTTTGAAATTGTGAGTTTTAAACCAGATGTTATTCCTCTTATCAGAAAGATAAGTTTTACGTAATTTGGAAATCAGCAAAGAAGTGTCCCAAGGCAAAGGTTACCAAAGCAAAGGTTACCCAAACAAAGCTTCCAGTTTATTTGCGAAGTTCCCCGAGTGGCGGCATTACTGCCGGGCTGTTCTCTCACAGCACTAGTGGAACAACAAAGTAGTTTCAGTTCGTGTCTGCGTGTTAATGTGGAAGCATGTGACACCAACAAATGGGTACCACATGGCAGAGATGCCCAGGAGCACTCGGTATTATGAAAGGGGCAATTTAGTTCTGTTTCATTTCATTTTTTTTCCTTCAGGGAGGGAGAGGGGAGGACAGGGCAAGAGGGAGAAGGGGAAAGATTGTTCCTACAGAGGAATCAGGCCCCTCATATTAGTTTATGCATGTGGTTGGCTTACTGAGGTTTTATGCCTGCTTGATTTTAATATCAATCTCTATTCTTCCACCTTCCATTAAAGCTTTTAGATGCCAAAATTCTTCATCCTTGCAAATGGAAACAATGGAGAGTGACGGCGATGCAGTACTCACTTTTCTACATCAGCTGACTCTTGTGCTGACTTGGAATGTGGCCTGTGGTCTGGCCTTGGCCGTGTTAAAGAGTTATTTGTGTGTGCCTACCTCCCTTTCCAGGCCTTACTCGCTTATGCAGAAAATGATTGCTGAAGCGTTGTTCGGGCAGGCCCTGTGCTGGCTTGCCCGTTACCCTCTGGGGGTACCTAGAGAGGAGTGCCTGAACATAGCAGCTCCTGCGAAAGGTCACGTGGCAAGAACAGTGATTTTGCCACGAGTGGTCCGTCAGCGTTCGACTTAGAAAACACTTTCCATGAGTGACAATGTTGTTGGTGGCTAGACACTTCAGTTAACTGACTTCTAAAAAGAATTTACTCCAGTAACTGGAATTCTTAGAACACTCAAACATCAGCTTATCATGTCAAAAACATTTCGAGAATGGAATCTTTGACTATATTAGGTAGTTATATAGCCACATATAAGTTTGCCCTTAAATTATTTGTTGTCATCTAAATCCCTGGGAGAGTTAGAGATTTCCACTGGATAGTGGAAAGAGCATGAGTTTTAGAGTCGGATGATTCTGGTCAAATCCTGGTTTTAAAACTTATTAGCTGTGTAATTAATTACAGGTAGCTCCAGCTAGTTGGCTTGACTTTGTGCAAAATCTTTCTGAGCTTTTGTTTCTCCATTTTATGTTCCCCATTCTATTTTATAGGGGTAATGAAACCCAGCTTACATGATTTTCTTGAGAATTCAGTAGGATTCTAGATACATTGATTGGTAGATACTGAGTACCTGGCACATGGTAAATAGTTAACATTGATTTCTCTTTTCCTTTTACCCCATTTATGTGCTCACTTTTATATTACTTTAGTAGAGTACAGTATCTTAAAATAACATTTTATTTCATTATCTGGAAGGTAAGGCATTCAGTATTTTGTGTCAATTATGCAATGGGAATTGTTATCAAAAACTTTCGAGACTGAAAGTTTTTCTGAAAGAAAGGGTTTATTGAGCCATATGCTAGCCAGAGAAAGGACCAGGTCCCAGAGCATATGGTCCGAGCCACCCACAGCAGGGGACACAGAGAAGACAAACGTGCCTGCCTTCCTGGGGTTGATGGGGCTCTTTTTTTTTTTTTTTTTTTAAGATTTTATTTATTTATATTAGAGGGGAAGGGAGGGAGAGAAAGGAGAGGGAGAGAAACATTAGTATATGGTTGCCTCTTGCATGCCCCCTACTGGGGACCTGACCTGGCCCACAGCCCAGGCACGTGCCCTGACTGTCAATTGAACCAGCAACCCTTTGGTTCAAAGGCTGGCGTTCAATCCACTGAGCCACACCAGCCAGGGCTTGGGGCTCTTTTACACAATGAGTTTAGAGAAGAAAGATGCAAGTTGTTTTGGATGAATTTACATTGGCTGTAGGTAAGAGGGCGCTGGAAAAGGAGAATGGGGTCAGTTCTGGGATAGATGCATGGTCCACAAGGAAGTACATGATGCTTTTGGATTGGTTGTGGGCACCGATTTGGAAAGGTCATGTGTGACCAGTATGCAGTGCCTTCTGGTGGTTGGCCATTCTCTCGAGGTAATTGAGGAGATGGCCACCTGAAAGTTGATGCAGTTTCGGCGTCCACTCAGGAACGTACGGAGGCATTAGTTGGTTTTGGCCCTTTTGCTGTTAACTGATGAATCCTTCTTGTCTCTTCCTTGCACCCTGCAGCCTGATGTGATTTAATTCAGGACATCTCAGAATTTTTCCTTCTCAAAATAAATCGGTGGAAAAACTTGGGCTCAATACATGCTAATATAAAGCTGCTTTTTATTTTTAGTTTGTTCCCTAATAGACATTAGTTCTTTCTTTGGTCCTAATTTGAAAAGTGATATGAAACCAACACTCATTCAGTATTTGTGTTAGAGCCGTGGCCTCCTCCAGAATTTATTAAGCGGCCACAGTGTATATACCCATTATAAAGCAAATGATCAGATTGAATTTGAGACTACCTCTATATGTAGTGTACTTCTTTTTTAAAAAAATAATTTTATTATGGGTTTAAATTTTTGTAACCATCACTACAAGATACAAAACTGTTCTATCACCCTGAAAACCCTTCATGGTTTCCATTGTAGTTAATTTTTTTCCTCCACATCTAACCTTAGACAGACACTACCTGCTGTTGCCCTTGTCCGGAATGTCATAGAAATGGACTCATGCTGTATGTAGCCCTTTGAGACGAGCCTGTTTCATTCGGCACAGCACCCTTGACATTAGTCAGAACTGTCACGAGCGTCGATAGGTTTTTGCCTTCTGCTTGCCGAGTACATTGTATGGATGGACCACCGTTTGTTCATCCATTCACCCATCCGGGCTATTTGGGTTGTTGAAAATGAACAATACTACCTTTTTAAAAGTACTGTTGTTTCTGTGTTCTAAATTTCAAGGTAGGATAATACATAACTAATGAAGGAAAAGAGAGAAAATAGATAAAATTTGGACAAAAATTATCTCTGCCCAAACATAACCTCTGTTAACATGTAAGTGCATCTGTTTGGTCTTTTTCCTGTGTGTGTAGTTTTTTTAGCTTATGGTTTTATTCACAGTTGTAATTCTTCATATATTGCTTTTTTCCTGCTTTAATTGTGAAAAGTGTTTATAACATATGGTTTTAAAAGAGTACTATAAAGAAGCACTAGGGTAGCCATCCAGCTTAAGAAATGGACTACTGCCAGCATCTTAAGCTTTTTAAAGACCCTTCCCCATCACATCACCTTCTCTTTACCTGGAGTAACCACTGCCTAACTTTTGTGACAGTCATTCCCTTCTCCGCTTTCTAGTTTTTGAACCTGTTGTATGTTCCTCTTTTTTTCTTACATTTACTATTTCAAGTATTTGCTCTAGCTCTATTATAAATCTTTATAAAGGTGCTTCTTAGCCACATGGTATTCTGATGAGTGATTGTACTATTTAGCCATTCCTTCCTCACTTCTCGTGGTTTCTAATTTCACAATCGGAAATAATGCTTTCTGCAGAAATAATATCTTTTCAGATGAAGCCTCTCTTTTTTTGTATTTAGGATTATTTCCTTTGTATAATATTGTGAAGTTTCAAGGCTCTGATGTGCGCTGCTAAACTGATTACAAAGAGTTTTACCACTTTATAGCACTATGGAGCCTTACTGTTCCTGGGCCAGCATCAAGGCTTTTCCTTACCTACCCCAAATAAAAACACTTCAGGGAATTTGGTGGTTTAAAAACCATCTTATTTTGCAATTGAGGTTGAATGGTTCTCTACGTGTTTACTAACAGGTTTTCTTTTTTGTTGATCTTGTCCAGCTTTGTGTTGGGGTAAATCAGATTCTTGAGTAATTGTCAGTGTGGCCTTGTAACTAGTTCTTTTATTATTTCAGATGTAGGTGCCAGAAACTACAGGCATCTTTGTGCTGTTTATTACAACAAGAATCCTGGGTTTGAGATCATCCATGGGCTACTGGACCGAATCATGCAGCTGCTGGATGTGCCTCCCGGTGAGAAGAAGGGCGGATACGTGATCAGAGCCTCTGGAGGTAAGACAGCGGCTGGATCAGAGTCAGTGATGATGTGACGCAGAGGCCCAGCCCTGTTTTTGATAAAGGTGTTTTGGGGGCATGCAGAGAGGAAGGAGATAGAGCCTCATTTCAATTACTTGTTAGTAATCTCCCTTTCCTTCCTACGTTTAAAGAAAACACTTTTCAGAGCTCTTGTGCTGCGCAGCACACTCCCATTATATTCCAAATGTGCTAGTTTCCCACCGTCCGAGGAATTCCGAAATTTCCGTTTCTCATCCCTACAGCTCGAGCCGAGTTCGTTTTATTAGGCAAGAGATCCAGAAACAACTTGAAAAGATTATCTTACAACTTGTTCCTACTATTTACTTTATACTTTTTTATAACTATATTTGGCTTCTTAAATTTTTAACAGAACATTCATTTTTTAGAAGTGTTATTGAGCAATTACTTTGTGGTGTGGGGTTGGGGGGGCTGTTTTTGTTTTTCCCATAGATTTATTTTTCTTAGTCCTTGGAGGTTTGTTGTTGTTGGTTTGTTTTAATTTGTTTTTATTTGGAGACTTCTTTGAAAAAGCAATAACCCAGAACTATGTGGGCCCTTTCAGGTTGAAGATTGATGGGATTGTCTGTTTCTAATAAAAAAAAAAAAAGATGTTATACTCATAGGATTCTAGAGTATTAGACCTGAATCTTGGGGTTTATCAGGTTCACTTTCCTGGTTTGACACTTGAAGGAACTGAGGCGCAGCGGGTTCAATGAGTCGGACTGGTCATACAGGTAGAAGCCAAGGTCCCTGTGTCCCAATGTTCTTTCCACAAGGCTGACTTGCTTGCATTCATCATTCCTTTTGCTGTTAGACAAAAACCTTTGATGCTGAAAGTTTTTCTGAAAAAAAAAAAAGGTTTATTGAGCCATACGAGCCAGGAGGATCCCCCCAAACAGGAATTTATTTATTAAAAATTGTGTATTTATTTTTACATGTTTAAACTTCAGTCACCTTCAAAGTACTCTCCATTTGATGCAATATACCAATCAAGACTTTTTTCCCACTGCTCAGAACAGATTTTGAATTTGGTGATTTTGATGCTTTTTTAGTGTTTCTGCCTTTTTCTGTCTCATCTCTTCCACATTGGCAACACATTTCCCTTTAAGGACTTTTTTCATCTGGGGAAACAAAAAAGAGTCTGTTGGGGTGAGATGGGGTGAGTAGCGAGGTGGGGCACGGGGATCATGCTATTTTGGTCAGAAACCGCAGAACACTCGGTGCGGCGTGGCTCGGTGCACTCGTAAATCACCCGTCATGGAATGGACAAATGCACGGAAAGAGTCTTCAAGACAAAATCACTGAAGCCAAACGCAGCCTCTCACAACAACGCCGGCTAGTGCGCTGAGACAGATGGGTTCCTAGAACACTCACCCAGCTGGGGAAGCCTGTGCTACAAGGGGCCCCCCCTCCTGAAGATAATTCTGGTTTTGGGGGGCCTACCCCTTGTGTGCTAGTGAGAAAGAGGACAAGGCCCTTGGGGCGTGCAGTCTGAACCACCAGCAGCAGGGCAAGGTGGAGAAGACAAACATGTCCTCGGTCCCGAGGCTGACGGGGCTCTTTCTATAGTGAGTTTAAGGAAGAAAGATCTGAGTTGTTTAGAAAGAATTTAGTTGGAAGATAGACACGGGGGTGGGAGAAGGTGCAGGAGGACAAGTTCTGGGATAGATGCAGCATCTGGAGGGAACAGGTACCTGATGCTTTGGGATTGGTTGTAGACAACAGGTGGGGAAGCTGATGCATAAGCAGCATGTGGTGGCGTTTGTTGGTGAGCTGTTCTTTTTTGATAAGAGCTGAAATTTTGGCCAGTGGCTTGTCTTCTTCCCACCCTCCAGTCTACTGTAATTTAGGACTGCGCAGAATTTGGTTCTCTGGTCACCTTATTCGCCACCTGACTTTTCGAGAATTCTGCTTTGAGATCTGCTTTAAGTCCTTGCTAATAGCGGCCTGAACGCTGACGTGACACATCGTCCTCACCTTCTGAAGTCTTTGCTGAAATCTTACTTCACAAACAGGTTGACTGGGTAAAAATCAGTTCCCTGAAACAGATTATGCCATGTATTTGAGGTCTATTTTTTTTTCCTTATTTGAAAGGTTGCAAAGAGCTGAAATGGTAATTTGAAGCATAATTTATTGTGGGTTGATACTTGTATATGTAAGGTTTATATTAATGGTGTTTCGATAAACCATAAACCAACGTTTTAATAGTATGACTCTCCTACCTCAATAAGCCCCTGAGACATTTATTTCCCACAAGCATCCAAGTTCCCAGCCGGGAGGCAGGCTTTAAGAGGCAAGGATAAGTAGGACTCGGGCCCTTCCCTCCAGGTGCCTGCAGTGGGAGGGACCCCTGCAGACCCGCTGTCACGCCAGGCTGCCAAGACTAGTGCTGTGAGGTCTCCAAGGAGGGAGATGGTGCAGCTTCTTGAGGGCATCTGGGAAAGCATTCATGAGTTTCTGGGATGTTAGGTGGGCCTTTGAAAGAAGGGTAGTCGGAGACCAAGGAAACAAGGCAAAGCACACGAGAAAGCCAAAACTGATGGGAAACGTGGCCGAATGCAGTTTGGTTTGACTATAGGGTGAGGAAGAAGCTTAGGACCACATTTAGAGTTTTGAATGCTAGAATAAGGAGTCTTAGCTAATTAGGGGAAAAATATTGAAGCTGCTTCTTCCTTTATTTTTTTAAGTGAGTGATATGATTAGATCTGTACTTCATAGGGATTAATCTGGCAACAATATGTAGGTTGGGCTGCATAAAGAGTAGAGGTGAAGAGATGGCTGAAGGTGTTACAGTGTATTCTAGAGCAGTTGGAATGAGGACTTGAACTTGAATGCTGGCCATAGTTATACTAAGGAGAAGAAGACTGATCTAAGAAACTTCAGGAAGGTAGAAGGTACAGTATTCCGCATTTGGAAAAGTTCATGATATGTGCCACTTGGAACCTTTTATGATACAGCTAATACATATTGATCTCCTTTTGGAAAGTCAGATTTTAATCATTCTAAACCTATGACTCTGTAATTTGAATCCTATATATTTAGCACCAAAACAATATGGAACTTAGCAGGTAATTTCTCTAATATGTGGATGTCTGATGTTTTGGTTTGGAGTATATTATTTTTATTAGACGATACATTCATAAACTGTAACCACTTATGATGTGTTTGTAGATCTGTATATTCAGTTTTTTTAGGCCAAATTGTTACAATGGTTTTTGGTTACATAGGTGGACAGAGTCAAGCTTGTGTTTCCTTTTGAATTCACTTTGATTCTCATAATAAAATATTGCAGTATTTTAAAGTTTTTACATATATGAGAAGTCCTAGATTTATGAATTTGAGAAGCTTTGATACAACTTCTTTATACATATGTGTGGCCTCAATCAGTACATATTTCAGTATAGCTAACTGGCTTTCTTTGAAAAAAGACAAGTACTTATTTTCGATGCCTTTGTCAGCAGCACTGGCCATATCATTTTTCTCGGGATGCTTTCTGTAAGAGCCATCAAGCCAAAGGGAATTAGTGTCACTGTAAATAACAGCTCCTCATTTCTTGTAGGGATTTCTAAGTCTATTTTGATTGTTTAATGGCAAATACAATTATCTTTTTTTTATGGTTAAAGAAATTAAGACCTAAGACGTGGCTTGTCAAAATAAATCAGCATTAGTTCTTCATCTAAAATTTCATAAAACTGTGCACTTCATATAGCTTTATCTCGTGAGTAAACCTGTAAACACAGAATTTGGTTGCTGGGGTATGTTTACTTACATCATTTTTTTTCAAATTTATAATTTTGCATGTTAAGTGTAGGTCTTCTGATTATCAAAAAGTAAAGTAGAAAGAGATTAAGTAGAAAGAGATTAAGAACTACCGTTTCCTACCCTTCTTGATTGCTGAGTTGTCTTCTGTTACTCTGGCATCTGGTTTACTTTTTAATAATTAAAAATCCCCGGTGGCTTTGCAGTTATTTTTGAGCAAAGTCTGTTCACCAGAAATCCCTGCTAACGTCAGTCTACTGGCAGCTCTGCCTCATCTCTCTGTCCTGTCTAATGAATCGCCGTTTCCTCCTGAGCGGCTTCGTTTGGAGGTAGGGGGAGTGGAACAGAACGTGGTTCGCCTTTGAGGAACGTGGCCCTGTTCATTGTAAGAGAATTCTGGAAATGCATTTAGCTGATCATCACACCAATCCCGAGGAGTTTTGTTGACACGGTGTGTAAGCTTGCTTATTGTGCAGGCGGCGACCCTGGGCAGCATGTGGAGCCCCTGCTGAGGTCGCTTAGCCTTATGCAGTTTCTGTTTGCTGAGCACCCTTGCAGTTAAGAACATAAAGTGAGGTAGACTGTCGAGTTGCCGATTGAGTAAGATCAGTTGTTGAGTGGAAACAAAGGAGCAGCTTTAACTTTTTATCAGACAGCAGCGCATTTAGAGGGTCTCAAAAGTGTCCAACTCAGAATGTGTCGGTGGCACTCGATCAGATCATTACAGCATATGGATGGATATGCTCTTTTCCAGGCTTCTTCCCCTTTGTTTTTGTGGTTTGTTGCAAACTAAATTATGTATGTTAAAATGCATTTCTCCTTTTCAAAAACCACTTTTGGGCAGGGAAAATTTTCCACATTTTTGTGTTTAGAGCAGTTATGTGGTTCCCGGGCAAATCAGTGGCAAAAGCCATTTCTTTTAGAAGGCAGAGGGCTTTGTGTGGGATTGGCTGCAGGGACTTAAGGGTGTATTTTTCCTCTTTTAATTTGTTACCTATTTCAGCTTATTTACAATTCTACAGAAAACTTCAGTTTAACTTGAGACAAGATCTCTGATGGACAGAAGTTTTAGGACTTTTGGTTTTGACAGTGCTAGTTTTCATGCTGCTCAGGATTCATTTTGTGAAATGAAAAATAACCTTGTAAGTAATACACACATAATCCTGCACCATATGTACCCACAGCGGCTGTTTAGATACCTTCTGTTACAGTAACACCTGGTGATTATTGACGTGACCTGTAGGTCATGACCTTTTTCCTCTTTCACGACACCGGAGAAAGGTTTCAGATGCTGACAACTGGGTGAAATTGTGATGTTTCCCTGGTCTTCACACTGGTTTTCAGTGTAGTATGAGCTTGGGAATGTATGTGCGGAACAACCTGTTGGAGTAAAGGTGTTGCGTTTATGGTTTGATTTGCATAAAATGTTCTGTGTGGCGTGACCACATTTAGTTACCATCAACAAAGACATTATTCCGTTAAGGCATCAGGTTTAAGAGAAAAATGGTTTGGAAGTTTTTTAAGCTTCCTGACCTTATTACTCTGTGTAAAAACAGTCCTTATTCCTTCGGTTCCCTGTTTTTGTGTTTGGGGCAAGCTTTCAGGTACAATTCAGAGAAGGGATTAAAAGACTCAGCAACACTAAACCTATCAGCAGTCACCGTCACTACGCAGTCGACACAGCGGGTAACACGGGGCCTCCGCAGCCACCACGCGAGTCATTGCGCTGCGTGCTGTTTCTGTGCATGTTCTTGTCCTCGCCCACTTTTTCTTCCTTGTGCGAGGCAGATGGCTCATCACTCATTGTCGCTTTTTTCTGGGGGTGGGGTGGGGTGTTTGGGTGCTTGTTTGGTTGACATTTCAGTGCTCAGCGAGCCCGAGTGCTGCAGGTTCGGTCTCACTGCCACGACTAGGGCAGCTTGGCTTCCCACCTGGCACTGTCGTGACCTGGTGCTGCTCAGCCTTTTTGACTCTTAAATCCTCTCTCCCCTAAGGAACCTTTAAATTAAAAAACTAACATTTAACTACTATATCTGCTGAATAATGTTTCATGTTATTTATTTACTTTAAGTTATAGTGTATCAAATTACATGTTTGCCAATTAGCAACTAATTGAAATGCTTAATATCCATAACCAAACATTTAAAAAATCATTCAAAATTTTTTTTCAGCAAAAGAAAAATTGAAAAAGTAATTTCTTAGAAATCATTTTTAGTGAGTGTAACTTTTCCTTAATGAGAGCAGAGAACTACCTGATAGTTAAATTCGGTCAGCGTCTTCTCTTTAGCACTTGATGTAATCAGTGACGCACGGACTAGCTCTTTGAATTAGAAACTCAGGCTGAGCTACACACAGACGCTCTTGGGACCCGACATAAACAGAATCCACGAGGCAGCCAGTGGCAGCCCCCAAGCAGCTCCCCACAGGACTTCGCAGCCAGCAGAAGCCCTCCAGTCACGGTCACGGCCATCTCCCTCCCCTGGCTTGTGGCCCTGATCGCACAGGGACTGTCTCCCATGTCCGTGTTGCTCCTGTGAGGCCTGGGACAACCCATTGAGAGGAACCCAATACCAAGGAGCGAGATTTCTGTCAGGCAGGTTCAGCTGTGGAGGGCCACAAACCGTGGTAACATGTAAGATTTTTTCATACTCCCGCTGTGTCCCCAAGAACCAGTTGTCACCCCTCTTAAAACTGTATACTGTAGCCGAATGCATTTGGGGGTTATTTAAATTTAACTGCATGTACTGAGCAAAAAAAAAGAGAGAGAGAAAGATACTTTTATTTAGCACTTTGCACTCCTTTCCTGTTCCCGAACTGGACGCTGACGTCCACTATTCCATAGAAAAGGCCATGGCCCAAATACAGAGAGATGCAAAAGTTCATTTTTAGCTCATCAGAGGCCCAGATTCTGAACCTTTAGAGGATTTGAGGGTGATTTTTACTCCTCAGCTTTTATCTCACATATGAAAGACGGGTTTGCTGTCTCACGTGCTGTTGGGTGTGCGCATGGGCCGCCCTTTGGCTGCACCCTGGTGTTGGACGTGGTGTGCTGCGGCGTATTGGTTATCGCAGGCCTGTGAACTCCTACCCATGATGCTTTCTGGTGAGCTAATTATCAGTCCTCTAAGTGTCCAATCAGCTTTAATCCAGAAGGATTAAAGGATGCTGGGTGGATAGAAAAATAGGTGAACGTTTGGAGTAAAGTCCTAGGGAGGGCTGAGGAGTGTGGAGCGCTCTGCTGTGCACCTGGCCTCGCAGGGCAAAGGCCGTACTTCCTGGAGCCAATACTCCGGTTTTGACGTGAGAGAAAAACAAACTTCTGTCTTGTCCAGCCATTGGTATTTGGGGCTTTCTGTCTTGAAGATTAAAATAATCCTAACTTACAAGTCATATTTTAATTTCTACCTGCCCGGACTCCTTTGCAGTATTAAAATACTACCCAGCTCTAAGATAACTGAATCAAGTTTCAAGCCAACTTATGAGTTATTTAAAAATTATTAGTAAAATCGCTCATTCTTTCATTTCCTCTCTCTCTCAGTTCCTTTACTCTTCACTTTTAAATGCTTCTGATGGCTGGCTCTCGCATCCACATCTGCAGTGGTTTTATTCCAAACACCTTCGTGTGTATTAGCTTCAAGGACGTACTTGTATCTCGTTGCCTTTAAGGCTGCTATTGCTAACCCCTGGCATTTATTTCCTGTTGGCATTTTTACAGCGAATGAGGACTTTGGCCATTCCCAAGGAATATGTTTTAGAGGATTGGCTTTTAAAATGTTTTCTGGGCTCCCATTAAAAAAAAATAAAATTGTGTATGTACTTGGAACAAAGTTTGAAGCCCACCTTGTGGAGAATCAGGAAGTCCATGGATGCTGCAGTGATGATGATTGGGGGTTCTCTCTCTTTACACCTTACTCACCCTGTTTTCTTTTAGGCGCCATGGCTAAGGGTGTCTGAGGTTTCAATACTACTGAGTCATCGTACCACACAGCAAGGTACATTGCGAGTGTGAAACCTGACTGATGTCAATGCGGCTCTTCATAAAGCAGCAGTTAGATGTCAGGGCCTGGGTGTTCTCGTTGCATAGGACACCAGGCACTTAAAGGTGCCCTACACTTCTGGATGCGGGAAAATGAATAGTAATTATGTTTCGTTACATTGACTTAAAAAGGAAAATCTGCCAAAACATTGATGATTCAATTCATATTTCTTAAGTTCTCTTTGGTAATTTGAAGAAAATTTAGTGATATGAGTTAATATGATATGGCAGAAGATCTTTTTGATTCTGTGCTTTTTTTTTTGTCTTAAGTTCCTAAAATTCCCCAATAAAATTAATTTAGTCACTTAAAATAATGTATTATATCTAATACTTTGTCAGGGTAAGGTAACAATGAAATGAGAGGATGTTGCATTTCCAAAAATAGTAGGAACTACTGTGACAGAGGAAAAAGCATGTATCTAGATGGATGGATGGATGGATGGATGGATATTAAGGACAGAAATAATTTATCTTATCTATTTGACCTTAAAAATAGTTCAGAAAAAAAAAGTTCTAAGAGAATAATTAGGAGTAATTTAAAACAGGTAACTGCTTTTGTTTCTTTTGAAGTAGATGTGTTCAAACAAATAGCTTTGTTAAATTTACCTGCGTGCAAAATGTCTTTCCCCGTGGTGTATTCATAGTTCCTTTCGAGGTGTAAGACTAGGGCAATCATTTTTAATCTTTTTTTCAAGTTATTTTTATTACAGTTGACATAGAATATCATGTTAACTTTAACATGATATTAACAACACAGGTGAACAACACAGTTATTAGACATTTATATGAGACCTGTCTGGAAAAAGTCCAGCCAGTGTTAACATAACAAGAACAGTTTGTGCGACATCAATGTAACCTGGCGGCCAAGGAGAATGGACTGGAATGTGCACATGTGAACAGTGACGACTTCACTGTACTAGTCAGTGGGGGCCGTAGACACCATTGAGCGAGTGTGTGTACGGTGTGGCCATCTTGTTAAAAAAAACTGAGCGAGTGGAACAATGAATCTGCATCACATTTTGCATTAAGCTTGAATATTTCTCTATGGAAACTGTCCAGATGATTCAGAAGGCTTTCGGAAATGATGCAATGAGTACAGTGCAAATAAAAGTGTGGCACAGACACTACAAAGATGGTCGAGAGTCTGTTGAAAGTGCTCCACATCCTGGAAGGTCCTGCAACAAGCAGGACCCCCGAGAGTGTTGAACATGTTGGGGCTGCAATCAGCAAAGATCGGCAACTGACAGAAGCTGATCTCGGGGTTCCAGAAACTACTGTATCGGAGATTTTAATGCAGGACTTGGCATGAAACATGTGGCAAAATCCGTTCTGTGGCTTCTGCTACCAGAGCAGAAGGAACATTGTGCTGCAGTTGCTAATGGCTCGATTCAAACCACTACCAATGAACCAGAGTTCCTCAAGAAGGTCATAACTTTGATGGGGACTGAGGTGCCGTTGTCCTGTGTACCATGTTTCTTGTGTCTTCTTCAATAAATGTCTCTAGTTTTTATAGCACATGGATGGATACTTTCTGGACAGCCTTGTGTGTACTTAGGAAGTGATCACCCTGATAAGGCCAGTGCCCATCGGACACCACACCTGGTCATTACAGTGTTACTGGCTGTGTTTCCCGTGCTCGACTTTACTTTTTTTTTTTTTAAGAATTGGTTGGAAGCATCCTTTAAGCAACTTAAACCCCATTTTGTTAATTTTTTAAAAGTCACATGCTTATTAAAAATGCAAGTACGTCTGTGTAATTTTGTTAGCTACTGTGACCCCAATAAATTCAGTAAAAAGGAAAAAATGCAAGTACAGTACAAAGAGCTTTTTCCTGAGCTATTTGAGAATAAATTGCCAACCTGATACCCCATTTCCCCTGAGTACTTTAGTATGTGTTAACTCCAAACAAGGACATCATCCTACATAACCATAATATAATCACCAACACCAGGAAAATACTCGTGTTAACATTAACCACCATCTACTCCTCATACCCTGTGCAAGTTTCGACAGTTCTTTGCATCAAAGAATTGCTCATTGCCCGCCCCCCCCCCCCAGCTGTCAGGTCTCACTAATTTTGTTCTGGGGCGTTCTAGCACCATCTTTCCTTGACCTTCAAGACCTTGACACTTTTGAAGATTACAAACCAATTATTTTGTAGGGTGTCCCTCAATTTTGGGTTGCCTGATCTTTATTTACTATTAGATTCCAGTTAGGTATCTTGGAAGAATGTCACAGAAGTAATGCTGTTTTCTCAGTGCATCCTGTCAAGACAGTTTCCATTTACCTCTTAACTGATAATGTTCACTTTAATTCCTTGATTAAGGCTTTTTTACTATAAAGTTAATCTTTTCTCCATCACAATTAATGTGAATGCTCTGTTCCTAAACTGGCTTCCCATTTATTTATATCAGTATGGATCCAGTATTTCCTATATTATTCAGTGTGTTTTAATCCACTGTAGTCATTATTCGGATGCTCACCTTGTCCCCAGTTTGGCTAAAGATAGCCCCTTCATGCTGGCTTTTCTGTCCTTTTAACATGTTCCTATTAGTCTGTATTATTATTAGAACTTCCTGTCTTTGGGCATTTTTAAGACTTCCTGACTTAACTAAGAAGATATACCAGGCTTACTTGGAACTTTCCTTTGCTCTGTTTCTCCATCTTGGTTCTACTTGGTGGGGAATAAAACACCAAGATTTAGGGTGTGTTTATTGCTATTAGGGGTGAGAGTTGCTATTTGCATGTGTATTTGCATATATGCATATGTTCAGATCCTAAGTCCACAACACCACCTCCATTGCAGCCCAACCCTTCAGGGTTCATTCGAGTTTCCTCCCATTCCACTCTTCTTTTCTCCAGTAG
Organism: Desmodus rotundus; assembly: GCF_022682495.2. NCBI lineage: Eukaryota > Metazoa > Chordata > Mammalia > Chiroptera > Phyllostomidae > Desmodus > Desmodus rotundus. The sequence goes on along the minus strand of NC_071388.1, from coordinate 197,718,961 downwards.
TGAGGAACCTGGCTCCATGATCTCTTATCTGTCTGTCTACTTATTTAACGATACTTTGGGTTTGTTTATTTATTTATTATTTATTTGCTTTTTTCATTAGAGTTATATTCCATGAACTAACAGAACCAATATTCAAAAATTGTTAGTAATGGTACTATTTAGTGATTCATTTTAAGGAAAAACATAAGGATGAAAAATGCTAAATATCATTTTTTTTCTTTCTTTCCTTCTTTTTTATTTACTTGATCAGTGCCCTGTTTGTAACCTAAACTCCGTTTTGTCGCCTGCTTACCTGTGGGCGTCTTCCCCTCCTTCGGCTTGCCACCCTGTGCCGACTTTCCCTTGCTGAATTGTTCTGGAAGAGAAAGGGAAAGGACTTCTCAAAGTCTGGAGGAGCCTCCCTCAGCTGGGAGATACGTGTTCAGTGGGTGGCCGGCGGTGATGTAGGAAGTAGATTTCTGGGCTCGTCGTATATAGTTTCTGTCTCAGACCTGGAACCAGCAGTATCTCCGAGCAGATGTGTTCCTTTTGGTGGGAAATCGAATTTTGATCACCATCTGGGTGCTAAGGTTGCCCGTCACTACTGAGCGAGTCATCGCTTCTAGGAGTTTTTAGTATGCGGAGCTGGGGAACCCCACCCCCTTTTTTAAAGGATGAAAATTGAGTTCGTGCCAATATTTCCAGTTTATACTGAGGATTAGAGAATTTTTACTTAATGTGTTTGGCTTTATAATTTATAGCTCTTTACACTGAAACCTTGTTTTCTAACAAATTTATGTCACTACTCACTTGTTTACCCTGTCTGTATGAGTATCATCTGTCCAGCTAGCCTAGTTTCAAAGTAGTACCAGTATTATTGCTGACAACTGAGTACAAACATAGTCTGTTTAAGCATAATCTTCAGTCTTCTTGTACTTAGGATATACACGGGGGGGGCAAAAGTAAGTTTACAGTTGTGAGTACGTGAGGTCAGAGTTTAGTCTGTATTATTATTTATTGGATTATTTTCCATGTGAACTGTAAACCTACTTTTCCCCCACCCCGTGTACTACCAGATAAAGCATGTTTAGAGAATTCCATCTTCGTTCCCTTCACACTGTTCCCTCCCTGCCTCTATCGTTTGTGAAAAATGTTTTCACTTACTTTTCTGTAGTTTTTTAAAAATAAAAGCATGCGTGTATTTGTACCCTCCTCCACTTTCTCAGCTGAAGAGCGGCTTCTCCACACCCTGTCTGTGCAGCCGTCACTGGCCATCACTCGGCAGCAGCGCCTGGCGATCCCCTCCTCTCTTTCGGCTCTGCCGTGGATCCGTGACACGGAGTCCACAGTTCATTCAACCAGCCCTCTGTCAGTGACATGTAGGCTGCCGCCAGTCTGTCGCTGTTGCAAATAAGGCTGCAATGAGCAGCTTGTGCGTGTTAGGAATTTTTGCTAGGGTATTTTTAGGACAGATTCCTAGAAGTATGGGATTATTAGAACAAATGGTAAATTAGTGTTTTTGCTAGATATTGCTAAACACTCCTCCGTAGGACTCGTGGTTCTAACACTGTACAAACAGGGGCAGCGTGTGAGCAGAACCTCGTTCCCAAGCTGAGTTGTCAGACTTCCTGCCTTGGCCAGTCTTTCGGGTGGGAATGGAGTCTAGTGCAGTGTTATCTGGGCCTCCCTCAGTATGAGCCAGTAAACACATCTTCACGTTTGCAGGGCAGTTTTACTTCCTTTTCTGTGAACTAATTGCCTCTTCACATGTGTGCTTATTTTTTCTTTAAGTTTGTTGGTCTTTTTCTTCTCTAATTCTAAAAGCTTTTTATGTATTAGGGATATTAGCACTTCATGATATATATTCAACTATTTTTATGTTCTCTTTTGTCTTTTGTTTTTGCCATGGAGATTTTTAAAGTTTTTATATGGTAAAACTTATTAATTTTTTTCTTTATTGCTTCTGGACTTGGAGTCATAGTTGGGAAAGCTCCTCCCACTGTGTAATTAGAGAGGAATTCCCCATGCCTCCTCTCATGCTTACATTTAAGTGTCTTACCTGTTTGTAACTTATCCTGAGTACATATGAGGAATAGGCCCAGTTTTATCTTTTTCTATATGTTTTGTAGATTTTCTTGACATATGTTGCTTTCCAGCAATGGCTGGGACTTTTTTAAATGGCACAAATGTTTGACTTTCTAAATTTACTTTGTTTTATGGTAAATGCTTTTTGAACCCACAAAGGAATAGAAGAAATCTAAAATTTTATGATTTTTGATATTTCTAAAAGATGAAATGATTTATAAAGCCCTTCAATCAGATTGAACATGTTCAGGAGAAAACATGGAGACATTTGAAACTGGGCAAGAATAAGAATCCAGTCCACATCAGAGCAAAGTTCACAGATCTGTAGTTACAAAGATACTGCTTGCTGTAGTCTCTGTTTCAAGAAAAGACCTTCAGCTGTAGCCGGGTAGCTCAGTTGGCTGGAGTGTTGTCCCGTACACCGGAAAAGTTGTGGGTTTGATCCCTGTTCGGGGTTTGCAGGTTTGATCCCCATGTATGGGAGGCAACCAATCAGTGTTTCTCTCTTTCTCTCTCAAATCAGTAAATATATCCTTAGGTGAGGACTTAAAAAAAAAAAAAAAGACCTCTGTCATTCAACTCTTTTCTTGAGAAACATTTCAAGAAATTTGCAAGTGTGCATCAGAGTTGCCACAATTTTCTCCTCCATCAGCCCAGCCCCTGTTGGATCACGTTTAAATTCTAACATTCCTGACCTCCTTCTGATTTTGAAATGTGAGTATATGTGAGTAGGTATGTATGAGAGACACATAGCTACAATTAGACTTTAACATCGATCTTAAGAAATGTTAAAAAGGGATAGCCATGGAAATAAGCTACAATTTTTCTAGACAAAGTAAAACTGGGGAATTTTAAAGTTAGGATTTTAGACATTTAGTCATAAGGTGATTGTGGTGATCTGTATTTTAAAAACTCTTTGTCGAAGACATTTTTCCATTAGTTAGAAGACTAGGTAGTCTGGGCTTTGCTGGTGACTTTTTAAGAATGAAGTTCTCCAGGAGCCAGCCGTTCCGTGCACAGATCTCGCCAGGCTGCCCTGCTGAGGGCCGTGCAGAGGGGCTCAGTGGGTCCCGGCGCGCTCGTGTCAGTTTCCTTCGCATAAGGGTTAATGATGTCTGCAGGTGTGTTGGGATTAGCACTGTAAAGTTGTGTAAGCGGTTTTCTTTCTTTTGATCTGCAGAAGGGGATGAAAGATAGCCATTAAACTCAAGGGATTAGGTCCCCTTTCTTTAAAGACCTCAGGTACCATAAATATTTCACTTTAGACGTCAGGTGAAGAATTGTTATGCGTCTGGGGGAAATGGGTGTTTTGTATTACCAGTTAGAAATTATTCAGTCTCCACTTACAAATTAAATGTTCTTTGCAGAGAAATTTTCTTCCACCCTGAAGTGTACTAAGGTCTGAAAAAATGTGTATGCTTATATTCAGTAGCTAGGCCATTTTTTTTCGGTCATACTCCTGAACCCTCCCCTTTCTTTACTGTCTCACCTGCACTATGCCTTGTCCTCCTTGGGCCCCCCCCTCAGTGTATAGTCCATTGGCCCAAGAACCGCCTGGCTCTAACGCTGTGAGAACCACTACTTTAAAAAATGGTGCCATGCTCACATGTGTGGTGCGTGTCTTCGGTTTTTAGAAACAAAGCCTCATATTTTATCTTCCCTTTAAATTAACATCATATAGAAAAGCGAAGTGAGGTTCACGTGTGGGCAGCAGGAACACCGCGGATCTTTTTGTCCTTTGTGTGAGTGCCGGGGATGGTTGGTGGGACGTGGAACGCGTTGTTTTCTGCGTCAGAGGCTGTATTAGAGTTAGGGTTGGGGGTGGGAAGGGCAAGCAAGGTTTGGGTAGGTGCCAAATGCCTGTTAAATGATTATTCCTTCCTCTCACCCCACAGTACATAATCACTCCTTTAGAATAGATGTAAAATACCAAATACATTCAGTTGGCCCAGTGGCTTTACTGTGAATCTATATAATTCTCCATTTTGTATTTTCTCCCTGAATTTGGGGACCTATGTGGTCGTTGGTATTAAACTAAGCTCATGATTGGAGTTTTTGTTATTTGCTGAAACATGTGACACAGACATTCCGTTTCCAGTGCTCCCTGCCCTCCTTATTTTGTTTTTATCTTTTTATTGTAGAAAATTTGGGTGATGAGTACCAAATTGCAGGAAGTTACAACATGTGGGTTTAAACCTCGAAAGCATGTGTTAGTGGTGTGCAGAAAGGGAAAAGTAAACTTTATTGGTAAATCAGAGATGGACTGAATATTAAGTACCAAGTGAATTAGTTGAGTTATTAATTCCTTAATATTAACCTCCTGGCAGGGAGTTAATATTAAGGAATTAAGGGTCTCATGCTTGATAACACCCTCGACCTTTCAGGTTAGGGGTCTGCTCAGTTACCACCTTATTTAACCTCCTACTTCCGATGCTTCATGAAGTTATAGGAATGCCTACGTGGGAAGTTCATCCAAACTTTGGTCCTGGAACGTTACTCTAAAAGAAAGGGGCAGAACGACATCGGGGAAGGTGTTTGGCAACGAGCAGGAGAGGGGCTCCCTAGCTCTTTGAAGGTCAATTAGCCAGAAAATGGGCTAAAGGGTGGGCGCTGCCCTGGATTACCCGCCAGAGTCAGCCCCAGGCTCTCAAAGCCGTCCTGCCATGGGAGCACGGAGACAATTACAGACCTCGAGGAGGTGCTACAAAAGCCTTAATTAAGGGACTTACTTACACCCCACTACGTTTTGGAAATTAAATTCTTGTTGGTGCTTAACCTGTGTTTCTTTTGTCTGGGCTTCCACATGTATTTCAACAGAGAACGCTGTTTTCCCCAAATCTGCTTCATGTTGGAAACCCTTCCACTGGGACGAGCACTGGCAGAGCTGAGTTAATCAGTGGAAGAACTAGGGGAAAGCGTGCTGAGAGGCTTTTTGCTGGGGAGCATTTTGGACGCAGGTTGAAAATTGTATTTATACATCTTGGTACATCAGAATACCAGGGACTCTGGGCTTAAACACATGAAAAAAAAAGAAAACGAATGTACTTTGTAGAATCTGAGTTTCCCAGTTCCCATTCACAGGGCAACATGATTTTCCTTGAATCGGCAACATCACGTTTCTACACACAACAGTGTTTTTTCTCCAGAAATACGTCTGTCTGTCTGTCGGCGAGATAAGAGTAACCCTTATCCATTATCCAGCTCTGGCTCTTCATAAGTCTGGACCCTGGACTCCGTTCAGATGGGACGTTTTTCTTCTGGAAAGGCTTTGATTGAAGTGGCATCAGTCCCAGCTAGAACATTTTGATCGCACTGATCTGCTGCGTTGGGAACTGCCCGGCCTGGGGGCCTGGGGCCTCCCTGCGGCCGGAGGGGTGCGCCCCCTTTGTGCTGTTACTGAGGCAGTTCTCTCCTGTCTGCCCTTCTTTGAAACAATTCATTTCTGCCTGTAGGGTTTGGTTTGAACCATGAAGATTCTTAAAAAGCACTAAGAAACGCTGGTGTTTTTACAACTTTAAATTTTCTTTCAGTATTTCTAGTTCACATACAACATCAAAGCGGCATATTTTGGGGTTTTCTCTGTGCCCCCTTCAAACCTGAAGGCGCTTTTGTCTGTCTTTCAGTTCCTTTCTGGAGAACCGAACTTCCGCCTTGCTCAAACTGAGCAGGGGAGTCAAAGAGAGAAGTGTTTCTATCATAATCTGACCTTGTTAGAAACGAAAAAATGGCAAGAAAAGGTTAAACTGTCATCACAGGTTAAAGTGTGTAGCTTTCTGTAGAGTGGAGTTCATGCAGAAGTCCCATTACTGGGCTGAATTTGTACCCGTGGGTGGGGCAGGAGAGGATGCTCGCTGGATGTGAGGGCCAGGGGTCCGTCCCTGCGCTGGGCTGGGAGTTCCTGATATTTATGTGATTTTGAATGTTCTCATACTAGCATGTTTTAAATAATGCATAATGAGAATTCCAGTTTTCTTTGCTTTTCTTGGGAAAGAGAAAATGATGTTTAGTGATGTGAATATTTTTGTTTACCTAAGTGTTTAAAGAACAAAGCAAAGTTTGGTCCAAATTCCTGGAGTGAGGTGCAGCTGGTGTTCCCATGCTTGCTAACTAAAGGAGAGTATGAATACTAACTGAACTTTGCTAAAAAGTGCTGATTCTAGAAGTTGTTTTATGAAGTAAAAATTCTAAATTCTTTTCTTTTAGCCTTTATTTTGATAACACTGCCAGAACTAGCACATCTGGCTTAGATTCTGAAATAGTCTAGTTTTACGCTTTAGTTAAAATGAATCCAGTCAAATTGGAATTTGAAGACAGATAAAAGCGAGGATTTTGGTACAGTGAAGATTCTTAAACATAGAAAGGTTGTCAGGGAAGGTCCTGAACATCTCCTTTCTGAATGGCCTTTAATATAAGCTGGCGTCCTTTGCAGCTCTGTAGGTAGTGCAGATAAAGGGCGCCAGTCGGGGTGGTGGGTGACGACTGAGTGACTTCCCAGGAGCCCTTTCAGTGACTGTCAGTTACACTGCTTACCATCAGGAACTTTATCCAAACTTCATTGTGTTATATGAAGATTTCTTTTACTTGGAAGGGGAGTGATACTGTCTTTTAAGTTAGGTTTTCATTTTGATAGACTTAAAGTGTGCAGTCTTTATCGGTTTTAGCTGGTCATACCTTCCTGAGGCTCTGCCTTAGCAGTCCTGTTTGGTTTCTCTATTAGTTTGAGTCCTCTTCCCACCCCTCTCCCAAGGGTAGCTTAGCGCATGTAGCCAAATAGTTATGACCTTCAGACGCAGGCCTTTGAAATGCCTGCTTTAATAGACAGCGAAACAGAATTGTTTAGTTTGGGGGAGAGGAGGTGTGAAAAACAGACTACCTTATATTTCAACCAGGTCGCTTTGGGATTTAAAAAAAATGGTAATTAAAGCTTTTTCAGGACTATAAACGAACGTCCTTCTGGGCTGATGGGGAAATATGTATGATCACCCTGTGTTTCTGTGGAGTAGCTGGTGCTAACCTGACAGTAGCCGCCCCCTGCCCCCCATTTCTGAATTTCTTCATCATGTTGACCTTGGAGCCATGAGTGGAGACTCAGCAGTTTACTCGCTCATAAATAATGCACTCTGTCTGGAATGGCAGTCTGGAGGCGTGTGGCCCAGCTCTGCGGGGTATTTATAGTTCATGCCAGTAAACGTTTCGGTTGGATCAGTCGGGAGCTGGGGCCCGATCCTTTTTCAAGTTGGTGGTGAGAGAAGTGAGTCAGCGTTTTGTTTTCTTTCAATGTCAGTGGAGTACAGAGTGTTGATACTCCTCTCTGGCACTGGTCACTTAGTGCACATGGAGTGGGCCCGTATGTTTTTAGCTCTTTAAACCTCAAGGACTGTTACTGGTTTGGTAAGGCGTAGCTGTGCATTGGCACCAAATGAAGAGAGAATTTTCTGCCTGTCTTGAAATAAATCAGGGGTCAGCCCAGACTTGTTTGGGGCTGGCCTTGGCTGTGGTTTTACAGTTGATGCTCCAGAACTGCTTAGCAAGCACCTTCTCCGGCAGGAACATGGATGGCGTCCAGGTGACAAGGTCTTTGTCTGCCAATGATGTGCAGCTGTGTTTCTCTGTAATAAGGTAGAAAAATTCAATGCAGACTTTTTATACAGCAAGCATTACTTTGGAAAAACCTGTTTCAAAACAGGTTCTTCCCATGCAAGGTCGTTGGTTTTACATTTCATCTTTCCCTTTGTCTGTTTTGGACCTGTTCAACGTCTGGGCACAGCTCTGCCAAGACTTCCGCTGACCGCGCCCGTCAGCTTCCCTTCCTGCATCCCTCTTCCGCCGGGACCCTGTGATAAACAACGCAGGGCCCTGGCGTCCTCGTCGCCCCTCAGCTTGCCTTGCGGGAGTTCTGGGGTGTGATAGCAAATACCTGTTCTTAGGGCCAGAAAGTGTGAGGAAGCACTCTCATTTCCTACTCAGTGGTTTAGAGAAGAATCATCATTTTTAAAGTAGACTGGTGAGCTTTTAGTGTTAAATGTCCATTGGCATTTTTGCCAGGAGAAACACTGATTTTTCTCACTCTGTTTTGCAGGTCCTGCTTTCTTCCCTGGGCGATGTGCCGAGATCTTCGTCAGGGGTCAGAGCGTTGGGAAGCTGGGGGTCCTTCATCCTGATGTGATCACCAAATTTGAGCTGATCATGCCCTGCTCCTCGCTGGAAATCAACATCGAGCCCTTTTTGTGAACATGGGTCTCTGCTGTGTGGTTCTGTCCCCGAGAGTCCCTTTCTCCTCCACTGGTCCTTCAGTCGTCCTCACGGGGAACGGCCATTGTGCTTTGACGTTGAATAAAGCAGAGAACACTGTCTCCTCCGTGGGTGGGTCCCGCTCATTCCCCGCATTAGGCCAGCTTGCTTGTGCAAATGCGAACGTGATGTCTGGGTGATGCGTCATTGTTTGGTAAAAGCCCAGTGGTGCCCAAGAAACGCACTAGCGGAGGGCGGATCCGTCCTAACATCAGAGAGGCTCCTCAGACATCAGAGCCTCACACCGTGGGCTGTGAGGAGGCTGCAGGGCGGGGCCCCGTTCTTCCCCTGATGAGTCAGGTGGTTGGTCAGAGCGCATGCTGACCGAGCGCACTGTGACGGAGGGTTTTTAGTTTTCACTTTCTGCATTTGACATGTGTTCGCCCTTGGGAAATGATGACACGGCATTTTTAGAAAAGCTTTAAGAATCAGTGATGGTCCACTAGTTACGGCCTCCGAAGCCATTTTAAAGTGAAACAAAAATCTACAACACAAATATTCCAAATATTTGAGAGCATGTAGGTGTTTTTAACTCTTACCTGATACTCTGAGACACAGTCAGAGTTTACATAAGATAAATCTGTTCTGCCAGAAGAGTTACAAAAGCCATGTTGATACTGGTGCAGTTTGAACATTAGGAACTAATGAAAAACTTACTGCCCTAGGCCAGACAGTTTACTGTAATCATTATTCTACAATCAAAATCATTGTTTCATAGCTTTACTGAGCTACTAGTTTCTGTCTTATTTTATAGGGAAGCTTTAGCTCGTCTCTGAAGTTAGGCTTCTGCCAGTCTGCCTTAGCTTACCTCCTAATTTACTTTCATGCTTTGATCTGGAGTCCTCCAGTGGGTACCCTCTACTGGGAAAAGCTGGGACTGATGTTGGAGAAGAGTGCTCAGTTACTGTTGAGATGGTACGAAACACAATAAAATGTAAAACTCGAAAGGAAGTGAGGTAGAAATAGCCAAGAAAGACTAGAATTATGTTTCTGGAACTTTTGCTGAGCCTGCTTCTCAGAACAAACACAATCATACTGCTACCTCAAAGGAGGACAGCAACGCCCCACTTAGCAAGCATTGCGACCACGGACTTGCATCTGTTCCTTCCCGTTCTGTTGTAAGCACATCCTTATAACATTTTAAAAATGGAATGAGAGATGCTCATAAAAAATAATGCTTGTCAAAAGGTTTATATCCAGCATATAAAGATTTCTTACAACTTAACAAGACAACCCAGTTTTTAAAAAACGGACAAAAGATTTGAACAGACATTTCACAAAAGAAGATAAATGAAATAAGCACATGAAAAGATGCTCAACATCACTGGTCATCAGGCAAATGCAAACAAAAATTGCAATGCACAGTAAAATGGCTGAAGTGGGAAAAACACTACAGCAAGTGTTGCGACGGAAGCAACTGGAGCTTTCATGCGTTGCTCGTGGGGATGTAAACTGGTAAAGCCACTTGGGAAAATAGTTTGGCAATTTCCTAAAACACGAAACACATTGACCATCTAGCCATTTTACTCCCTGGTTTACCTGTGTGGCCATACGAAGGTTTTTATGGAGCTGTTCACACAGTGTTATGGTAGCTACAGCCCAAAGGTTCATCAACAGATGAGTCGATAAACAACCACAGTGTATCTGTATTATGGAAAGTTATCAGCAAAAAAAAAGAACTGCCACTCAAAAGGAGTAAATCTCAAAGCACCGTGCAAGACACTGAAGGCCGTGTGTGATTCCACTTACACGAAGTTCTAAAAAGGTCAAGGGGGTCGACTTAAAGGATTAAGAGGAAACTCAGGTGATGTAGGTTATACCTCAGTAAAGCTGGGAGGAAAAAGTTAACGCAGCACGTATTTTAATAATTTTGTGCGACACCAGCATATGTGTGCACAGGGTAAGAGTGAATTTTAGAGTCAGCGTGGCTGCTCAAGAAGACATTCTCCCCTAGATTCAGTTTCACTGGTTGGGGCTTCGACAACTGGATAGCCGTTGTCGAAGTGGGTGGAGCCATTCATTCTAGTAGCAGCCAGCCACCTGGGTATTTTTGGAGTGGTCAGAAACTACTTGTAATAAAACACCCAGCGATACCTAATTGTGTATCCCAGCATGGAAGGGGGCAGATCAATGCCATCCATCATGTGGATGTTTCTGCCTTCTGACGTGGGAAGCAGTAGGGAGAAAAACAATATCGGCACCTGAGAAGAGGAAATGAGCCTTCAGCCTGGAGTGGAGGCTCCCCAGCCAGATCATCTTACCTGTCCCGGGTGGGCGAGGAGGCATCGGAGCCAGAGCCAGAGCAGTCTGGGCACTGCTGAAAACCCTTACTGGAGCAGACATGTTCGGAAAAGCGGGGGCCCTGGCGTTAAAAGGGAAATCTAGCTGATGCTTGTTCTCACTTACAGATAACTTCTGCTACAGCCTGACATTCCTGCGTGACTTGAGTTTTATCAAGTATTTACACATGGGGTCTCATTTCAACATTTAAATGTTTTAATTTGTTGGTCATAGGAGGTAGGTAGAATAGGAATTCCCTTGATTTATAGAACAGAAGACCTTCAGAGAGATTCATGATGTGCCCCAAAGTTCCATGGCTAATAAGCAGGATTGAGACACCGAATAAGGGTGACTTGGAGTTCACGATCATTCAGTGTTTTATCTCCTTATCCAAAATGTTGAGAGATTTTTACCAGTTTTATATATAAAAATCTGAAAAACAAGAAGTTGAAAACCTTAACGCCGCCGCTGTAGAAAAGTTGTACACAGTAAGGCCTTCCCGCTACTGCACCCTTCCCCCCAACGCTCTGGAGTCTGAGCACTGTTAACAGTTTGGCTTGTGTTGTGTCTGACATTTCCCCTTGTTTGGACAGCCAGCCACACTTGCCCACAGCGTGTGGGTCATGCTCTGCTTACTGGTTTGCAGGAGGTCTTGATTTTTACGTTACCTAGCATAGCTGATGACGTCCCACTTAACATGCCCCATTTTCCCAGCTCAGGACCCACAGCCCTGCCTCATTCTTTGAAACGAATGGTGCAATGTTGTATTACACGGATGTCGTGCTTTGTTCGGCTGTTCCTCTGTTGAAGACGTTTCCAACGCTGCACTTAGAAATGGTGCACCAGTGGACTTTGCTCTAGCTCCCCTAAAATAGCACTAGCTTAGGGACCCCTAAAAACAGGTCCTAGGGCTGTATGACTGTATAAGTGCCCACGTTTGCTGTCTGATGGCCACATTCACAGGTGCATGGGGTTACTTAGGTAGTTCGCAGATGTGACTGTGGTGCCTGAGCAGTGTATTATCCCAGTAGGTTAGAGTCCTAGACATGTAGGGGGTGTTAAGTGACCTTCCTGTACTGCTGAAACAGGAGCCGCCTGACCGGGAACCCGTGAGCAAGCTGCCCCTGCCGTCGGCAGGGATGACCCCTTGGGCCAGTAAAGGCATTGCTCACCATCTCCTTCCACACCCTTGCCTGTGCTTATTGTCTCCTATGCACATCACTGAGCCCAGTGCTGGGGTCCTGACTTGGCTCTTTTGTCCATTTTACCCAAAACCACACCAGTAGCCTTCAAAGGGCACAGCTGCCTTCAGCAAAACATGCCCTTAAATGCCAAAGCTTGTGACACACCGGATCTCTTCCAAGTTATGCCTTATTATGTTAATAGGGAGTTAGAATAACTTTGTATCACTGGAGGGGAAGACAGAGGCCGCCACATACAACGAAACTCAAGGCAACAGCACGCCGCTGTGTCGGTCCACGAGCAGCCCGCCCCCTCCTCCCCCATCCCAGGTCCTGACTGCAGTCTGCCGGGGGGACCGGGGTCTTCCTGGGCAAAGGCGGAGGAGCCGAAGGGCCAGGTCAGAGGAGCCAGGCCCCAGGAGGGGCCAGGCAGATCCCGGGCAGCTCTAGTTCCCATGGCAGCCGGTTCGGTTTGTTCTCAGGTACTGTGCTCTCCTCAGACTTTCCAGTGACTAGAAAGCATGGCGGTAAGCACTGCAGCAAGACTGTGGGCTGAACGCGTCACCTCCAGCAGAGCATTTAATTGACTTGTGTCTGGCCAAAGTCCTGTGTGTTTTTCTCCCCATGACCAACACAGTGCGGTGAAATACTCTCAAGGGCTACACTCAAGTTTTCCACCCCTCGTCCGTGAGGTTTGGCCTGGATCATCTCTCTTGAAAGAAATCAGGAACATGACATGATTCTGCATTAGAAACAAGTCCCCCCGGTGTCAGGAGGCAGCTCGAGACAGAGCCACAGAGCTGTCAAATCAGTACAGGATTTGTCAGACATACGAACAAATCCGTCCTTCCTTTGAGACAGAAAGTGAAGAGGTTGAGGATATGAGCGTGCTTGATGCCAAAAAAGTTTTCTACATTCCACAAGGTGCAACTTTCTGTCCTAAGGCATAAAAGCGTGCCTGCTCCAGGGCTGCCAAGAGCCAGCTGACAAGGATGCAAAGCTGGTGAACGTCCACACTGGGCTGGATGCACACCGGGTAGAAGACCAATCGAGAAAGGATTCCAGATTTGTTAGTTGTGTCGGGCAGAACATTTAACAAGAGCACTTGGGGTTGTCCCGAGGGGGGCAAAGTGAGGTAAGTTAGACAGAAGGGTGCCCCATAAGCAAATCGCGCTGCAGGAGGAGCGAGAGGGTGGAGGATAGTGAACGGAAAATGCTGGGCGCAGCCTGTCCCGGGCAGGCCCCGGACTGGCATTCGTACCGGGGCACATCGAGGACGGGCACCCGTCAGCTGGACCTGACTTCCCCTCCGACGGCCAAGCTGTTGACGCAGCTCGCTGATCCACACACCTTATCTCCTCTCTCCCCAAGGAGCCTCTTCCTACTTCGAATACCCCAGCTAGAAATCCAGATGAAATATGTAAAACAGTGCTTTTCAGGACATCGGACATCAGCAGTGAAGGTCAGTGATCCCTGAGACACAAAATAAACAAAGTAAGTCCTGTGATTACCCAGCTGGCCGCCTGGCCAGCTTCTGGGCCGTGCAGCAGGGATGGGCCTCCAGCAGGTGAGATGGGGCTGAGAGGCCACGGCAGCCCGGGGTCGGCAGGGAGGGTGAAGGCTGCAGAGAGATTCACAGAGCCCCCCACCCCACCTGCTGAGCCCAAAGTCAGGTGCTGATCTGCACATACACAGGGGGGCGCTGCCTCTTACGGAGACGACCTGTAACCACCCACACCGAACGGAGGGAGCGCTCCCTGGAGCCCACACGGGCACGAGCTAGAAACCCTCAGAAACTGGGGGGCTGTGGGGAAGAGTCCTCAGAAGGCTTTTGCTTTCAGTACCGGGAACACCAACTTTAGACTAAATGTTCCTCTGGTTCTGCCTAATAAAGCCTAAGAACAAGACCCAGAAGAATCAAACTAGTTCCAAGGAATAAACTGCATCCCAGAGCAAACTTTAAGAATATTTATAGGGATACAAAAATATCCAGCACCCAACAATGTAAAATTCACAGTCCCATTAAAAGTTATCAGGCAAGCGAAAAAGCTGGGAAATACAGGCCTTAAAGAAGAAGGGGAGGAAAACAGGACTCAAACCCTCCAACACGGCAGAGCAAACAACGTTACAGGCAAGGATACTGTAACTGTGTTCCAGATGTTCAAGAAGCCAGAGGGGAGACTGGACAAGTTGGGACGTGGAAGATGTATGTTTTGAATTCCTAGAGAAGAAAACTATGATGTGAGGGATGAAAAGGAAAAAGAATGAACTGATGAAAATAATAGCAATACCTATTTAATAGCAGAGTTAATTGATTTCATGAAAGAATTAAACTATGTCTTTCTCCTCCACAACAAAAATAGCTTTCCAGCCCAGTGTTTATCAGTACCTACCTGAGACAGCCAAACTGGTCTGCGTTGGGTGTGCCCTGTGTGTGACTTGCTTGCTCTCTCACAGAGCCATCCACCCCGTTCCCACGTGACCGAGAGAGACCGCAGACTGGACGCCCACTCCTGTGTAGGCTCACAGATGCAGGTAGATGGCATGAAGGCGGCCCCAAGTCACCCTGCCCCGCCCCCAGCAGTTCGAGGCTGGCTTTGTCCAGAGGCATTCCCATTCTTTGAAGACCTCCACTGGGGAAGAATCTGGCTTGTGCTCCAACCAAGGGGACCCTGATATCATAGCGTCAAGGAACAAGGCCAGCAGATGTGCTGAGCGTGTGCATGAAAGCAGCCTTCCTGCCGGAACTGCTGGCTGCATCCTTGCTTTGCTTGTTTGTTTTTGCATGCCATAGAGACAGGCGTGGAGAAGGAAAACGGATTTTTGGCTTCGTGTAGCTCCCTTGTCTCATGTGGCTACAGTTTTTTAGAATGTAGCATTCTGCTCATGGTTCACATTCAGCTCTCATTCTTCACACGCACCCGGGACTAGCCACGTCTGCGCTGCAGGTGTGCCCCACTTTAAGGAAACAATGGGCGTGTGGCAGGCCCACAGTAATTCATTAAAGAGCTTATGTTTTCAGGAATGATGAATTGCCATGTGATTTTAAACAGCAAACCCCTTGGTGCACTTAAAATTCAAGTTGAAAAAGTCCAAACAGAGGCAGCTTTTAGGACAACATCTGTCCTCTAAAACGAGATACGTCTGCATGCCTTTTCCACTTGGTCCTGGTCAGCCTCTTACTGGAGACCCAGCGCCCCATTCAGCACCATTCAAGGGCGACACGATGCATTTACAGGTCCCCCAAGAGCCAGGCTCGTGCGAAATGTTTTTTAAATGAAATTCCACGGGACTAGTTCAGGGAACTGAGCAGAGAGAGGAGGGAGGAAGGCACCAGGGACACAGACTGAGTCCCCGGCTGCCATCACCTCTGCTTAGAGCCAAAAGAGGACACGGGAATGAAGCTGCAGCTGAGAGGGCCAGAGCCGGAGGGAACGGGGCTGGAGAAGGTGCCCACTGAGGACTGTTGTACTCCAACGAGGAAATGAAAGGCAACTGGAATCACCTCCCGGTGCCACCTCCCCTGGAATGGCCCCACATGGACACAAGGAAATGGACTAAGGGACTTCTCAGGCTTCCTTCCTCTTCTTGTGATCTGCTTCCGCAACGTCAAAGCCCCTTGCTGAGCCTGCCGCCACTGTTATTTCTACACACAAAGGCCAGCGCGGGTTTGGCTGGGCTTCTCCCCGTGAGAGCTGGGTGGAGGTGTTTGGGGAAGGGCCTCCGACTCGCTGGGCCCTCTATGGAGCGCCACCTTGCACATGCTGCCCTTCATGTACGCCCCTGTGCAGACCTCACTGGCTCGTGCACTCCTCCCACGAGGCTCCCTGAGCTGCTGCAGCTCCCAAGCTGGAATTCACACCCCTCTTCTCAACCCCTGCAGCGTGGTAATTTCCCCCCAACAGCCTTAGCACTTTGGGTCTTCAATTGTGATTCTCTGAACCTGGGCCTCCGCTCTCCCAAGAAAACTCCACGGGGAGGATGGGGGTCTCATCCGCCTATGCCCAAGGTGCCCGGCATATTCGGTATTACATACATACTGTTCCAAGTACAAATCAGACTCTAGCCTTGGCCTTGCAAATACGAGTGTCTGCTTTCCGTTCCATTTCAAGTAGCAAATCCGTGATGCTGGGGGGCAGAGCATATCGTTGTAATGATGAGAAATAGGATCGTGTCCATTTGGTGCAGCCAACAGTATACTCATCTGCGAAAACCCCTTCATGACCTTAACTAGCCACAGCTGTAAAGTTTACCTGCCGCCACGCAGTGACATTTATCTACGATTATGGTAAAAGGATGCTCTGTAGTATCAGGGAGTTAGAGGGTATTGAAGCATGCAGACACACCCTTACTTCTGGTGAATCACACCTGTGACCGCCGTGACACTCACCGACATTCACATGTGACTGAATCATGACAGTGACAGAGAAGGACATAGCCTGCTTTATATTGCTGTCCCCTCTTTTTGAACTCAGGCTGAATAAACCCTGAGAAAAAAAGTCTAGGGGGGAAAAATCCAAGGAAGCAGAAACTGGCTTTTAGAGCACTTAATAAGGCAAGGTCAAACAAAAGTTATTTTATTCGTAAAAGAATAACTTTACATAACAGTACATAAGCAAGACCGTGGAAAGCTTCCAAAACAGAAACCAGAGCATGCGGCCCTGTGACACCACAGGCTCTGATGACTCTCGGGAAGTGTCGGCCGCCGAACTGGGCGAGCAGACCCCACGTCGCAGTGCGGCCATCAGGCATGCTGTGGAGTGTCAGCTCGGGAGTCTCGTCTATGTCTCTTCCGCATGTTCTGTCCCGGCGCAGGTCTGAGCAAAAGTGGCACAGGATGACCACTATTTAGAGCGATAGTTGCAGAAAGGACGCCCTGAGCCAGGGTGGTTGTGGGTTGGGGGCTGGATGGGGATGGGGGGGAAAGGGTATCCTGTCCCCACCTGGCTCCTGGAGGGGCCAGTGGCCCCGAGGACTTTGGTGTCACAGGTTCCAAGGTCAGGGTTAGCCATAGGCTGGTCTTCAGCCTATACTGGACACATCGTGGTGAGCGTGACATTCGAGTTCATTTAAAAAACATTTTGATGGCAGTTTCATTTTTCAAATTTCTTTATCCTATTGATTTTTCTTAAGTATTGATAATTTAAAAAAAAATCATTAAGTTCTTAGATCAAGAGAGGAGGCTTTGGAGCAAGACTGAGGGTAGACCAGCAGGGGGCAGTCTTTCCCCAGAGAGAAAATCAAAGTGTCTTCACAGGAGACCAAGGCAAACTCTGAAGGGCAAGCGTGGATGGGAAAGCCTGAGAGGGTGTGAGAGTTTAACAGTGTGAGAAACGGATGGAGAGGGGTGAAGAAGCGGAGCGCAAAGACTAAACTTGGCCTCATCAACGCATACTCTTTAGTCTCCAGTTGCTGTAGAAGATACTTGAAAAAGTGGCCAACCGTGCCAGTCCTTGGCTCGTTCTTTGGTGAGCTGTGGCTCAGCCCAGACTGTGCAAATGCAGCCTCGAGTATGCCAGTATAGCGGACCTGGCCGTCCTCCTGTCGGGAGGCCACGAATGAACTGCCAACCCCCACTGCTTGTGACGACAAGTGATACAAGTGGCAAAGGCTAATCATTTTGTCAGGTGGTTTCAGAAAAATCAACTGAAATGATTTTGCATAATTATCCCGTGGTTTGGCATCAGCGAATGGAGTTATGGGAACGTGCCTCATCCAGGCAGTTGGAAGTGAGCACTGGGGGTGGGGGAGGAGGGAGGGCAGGAGTGCCTGGCAGCTGGGCTCTCCCCAAGTACCGCCCCCCCAACACATGGTGCTGCAAATACTAGTCAGTATGATGTAAAAATAGTCGAATGGCGGCCCATTTTTATCCCTACCTTCTAATTGAAAAATGTGAGAAGAATTTGAAGGAAGAACAGGATGTTTTACTGAAAATTATTCTCAAGAAACTGGAGCACTAAGTCAAACATGAAAGATTCTTCCAGCAGTGAGGCCGGGGACACGTCGGCGATCAGGACAGAGATCCGGCGGTTTCCGTTTCGCACTGGACGCAGAGGTAAGAGCCTCCCTTCCCAGGCAGGCTCAGGTCCCCCAGCGTGTGCACGGCTGTGACGTGTGAGGGTTTTAAATCGCCATAGCAGTGGCCCCAACACTGGACCACAAAAGGTACTTTGTTAACTACATATTTACACTAACTTCTGAGAAAACTGTTGCTATGTGTTCCTTACTCACAGTAACCAAAGAGAAGGCCTGCGAGAGAACCCCCTGGTGTGGGTCACCTGCCTACGTGTCCTGAGGACACACCCTCTGTGTAAAGGTTGTTGTGTTTGGTTGGCTTGTTTTTCCAAAAGAGGCTGATGTTACTCTTGCATTAATTACCCTGAAAATTGCCAAGAGATGGTGGGTGGGGAGACAGAAAGGGGGTCCTGATTTTATTTGGTAGAGAGAAACACAGATGGACAGAAAGTAGCTGAGAAATGGAAGAGCAATGTCAGGACAGGCCACGCCCATGAGGCTGAGTCTCCCTGTCAGGCTCCAGGAAGAATTATGTCTCTGTTCCTCTCTCGATCCACTTTTACATGCAGATGACAGTTTGTAAGGAAGCAAGAAAAGCTGAAGATGGGCAGAGGGCTTATCCCAAGTCACTCTGAAGCAGGAGAGAGCAGGACACCGAGAGAAGCCCAGGTGTACCTGCTGTTGAAGGCTAACCCCCACCTGCCTGGTGCAACAGGAGCAGCCAGGGGGGTCCATTAATCAGAAGAGCATAGTGATGGTGCCTGGAATCCCCCCAAATGTGCAAACCAGGAAGGGCAGACCCCTGTTTCAATATTCACACCTGCAGAGACTGGGATGCCGCAGGCTAATTTGATCATAATGACAAGAGAGTCACTCTAAGGAATGCGGTTTTACAGGATGCCACCCTTTCTCCTGGGCCAAAGTTCCAGTTCGGGAAAGGATACTCAGCATCGGGCAAAGCCATCACCGAGAAGAAAGGCCCTACCCCAGCCTCCCAGGCCCTGCCCACCTCTCCAGAGCTGGGTGTGTCTGTGGCCACTATTCCCGCCAGTCCATGACTTGGTTGAGCATCCAAGTTGACACACAGGGAAGGTGGAGACCCTTGTAGAACTTGACTATGGGTTTTAGCCTGGCTTCCCGTGCGGCATGACCCTTCCAGACTAATGTTCCTCTGAGACAATTCACCACCCCCTACACCCTGTACAGCAACAGCATTTATCACAGCTATCAGCAAAACAGACATGTGACTTAAAGAATTTCTTCAAAATAAACGTGTTGTCAAGACTTGCCCACCCAACCACTTTCCTACATCTTGGCTCTTGTCCAGTGGGCTCACTTCCAACTGCCTGGGCCTCAGAGCAACCCCAAGAACCTGTGTAGCAGGGGCACCACGGTGGTCGCACAGATGCCGACAGACGTGTAGGTGACAAACTTGTAAGGCACTTCGATCTCCAGTCTCCGCCTGGCCTCCTTGTTCCTGGTGACCACCCTGAACCAGGAGTATAACACTTGCAGCGAGAGCTTTTGCACAAGTTGGCGAACCAGGAGGACCAACACAATGCCCACGGCGAATTTGGTCAGACCCAAAACCAGCATGTCCATGGTGAGCGGGGGGATGTGCTGGATAACAGGCAGCGAGTCCATGCGCTCAGACTCGAGCTGGAAAAAGTGGTTGATCCAGAATCCTATGGTCACTCCGGCCCCGGCGGCCAGGATGGTGGTGGTGTCTGCTCTGGTCGGGCTGTAGTAATCGGACGCGGGGTAATTGTAACACAAGAAGAAGGGCACCACTATGGCACACACAGGGAAGAGGGGGCTGGCCGAGTCCAGGCGATCGATAAGGGTCCAGGAAGGGTAGGTGAGGACGATGAGGACTGCGGTGATGAGGACGCCGCCCAGCACATCCTGTGGGGAGGAGAGAAGAGAACGCCGTAAGCCAGTGAGAGCTCCCCCGTCCGCAGGTGTAATTTTGTCTCAAATATGGTAGATCTGACATGTGAGATACAATTTTTACACTGTTTCCTTTTTTAACACATGGTGGTAAAAAATGTAGAGTAGTAGAAATTTGAAAGGAACGATACAAACAATAAGCATGCTATGCACGTGATGCATTTCCTCCACTTTCTCTTTTGGAAGAAATTCTGTATTTGTTTCCTTAATGCACAACTATGATCACATGGCTCCTTTCACCTTCAATTCTTTTTGATTTAATGTTATATGACAAGTATGGCTGTGATCCTCACACAGGTGGCACTGTCCCTTCCTGGTCGGCAGGGGTTGGGGCGGCAGCAGCCAGGTGGGAGGAGGAGGTTGGCACGGCCGCGGCCACGCCACCTCTCTCGCAGGGCTCCCCTATTCGGGTGGTCAGAGCAGACCCTCAGGTGCGGTGGTGCTAGAGTGTTGCCACATCTCACTTTCACTGAGTGGCTGCTCCACACTTGCTTTAACCGAGCCTTCCTTGCAGCATTTGAGATTGTGGTTTCTTTCTTCTTCCCTCCTTTCCTCCCTCTCTCCCTCTCTCCTTTCCTTTCTTCCTTAAGTGCCTGCACAAAGCATCTTTAACTCCTTAATATCATCCGTCTTCTTCTTCCTTTAGTGTTCCTGTTGCAAAATCTACTAGAAGATGAATCAGTGTAATTAAAGGACAAATACATCTAAGTCAGAATGGGGAGCTTGCTACAGTTTTGCTACAAAGTTTCATATGGATTATTTTGAAAGTTTATAGTTGAAAAATTTAAAGCATTTTCCCCAATGCACTGGAAAATCTGGAAGACACCAGGAAGTAATACATATGCAATTTAATCTGGAAAACACTGAAAAGTAGAAGAAAAAAATAGATCCTTATTTCCACTACCTACAGTCAATGCTGCCTATATGTTGGCATGTTGCCTTTCACTTTTTTCATATATACATATATGTAAAATAGAATTCTGCCCTGGCTGGTGTGGCTCAGAGGAGTGAGTGCTGGCCTGTGAACCGAAAGGTCAAGGGTTCGATCACCAGTCAGGGCACATGCCTGGGTTGCAGGCCGAGTCTCCAGTTGGAGGAGTGCAAGAGGCAACCGATGGACGATTCTTTTGCACATCAATGTTTCTCTCCCTCTCTCTCTCTCTCTTCCCCTCTAGAAATAAATTAAATCATAAAAAACATAGAATTCTGAAGACTTGATGTTTCATTTTATAATAACATCATTATTTCTCTTGTTTACTGTCTAATAAAATGACCTCTCAAACAATGGGTGAGAATTAGACCTTAGAAAAAAATCACTGAGGCTACAGCAGATTTCAGGAAGAGTGGGCATCTGGTCATCCTTCCGATGAGCACGTATGAGTGTCTGCTGTGTGCCAGACATGGGGTTAGAGGGTCCAGTGTGAGACAAATACATGATCGATTCCCACGCAGAACCTCACAGTCTAGCAGAGAGACAGATGATTCTGTTATTTGAGAGGGAACAAGGCTAGTTTGTGTGGATCTTGCTGGTCCTTTGGGGTGAGAGAAGAGAGAGCAAACAGGCAGGAGACACCTCCTACAAGGCCCTGGAGTCCAGTCTGCTTGCTGAGGATGACATCCGTGAGCAGAGTGAAGCCACTGAAGTAGCCTTCCGTGGGTACCAGCACAAGGAGATTTTCACCTCTGAAGGATTGTTCTGACTGTAGAGGGGAGAACAGATGGAGGAGCAAGAGTGGATGGGGTACCACCTGCCTCCTCAGAGGAAGCCTGGTGCCTCCACTGTGCTCTCTGTGGCACCTGGGACTTCACCTGCTCTTACTTCTGCTGTCATCTTTCTCAATTATCCCCTAGGGCAGGCTTCACAATCTCCATGGTCTCCCTTCCCATGATTCCTTTCCCCATGCCTATGAATATGCATGGATGTTGACTCATTTTTGGAAAGAGGGAAAAATCCTTCATTTAAGCATCCTGATTACTAAAATTAAACCACATTCTTGGATTGCATTTTCTATGCCAGTTGCAACTATTTCTCAACTTGAAAAACAAGTGCCATTTAAATTCCTAGATTTAGATGATGCACCATTTTCAAAGTCCACTTACAGACATTCATTGGTTGTTTTTTCCCCCAGTAGCCTCATATTTTTCCTTGGGGATCCAGAAGGTTCTGGGAAATTATGGAGTTGAAGCACATGACCTAGGTAGGCCAATCAATACATTGTATCTCCTGGTGACAGTATTTGGTGTAGGGGTGGCCATGTCACCTAAGCTACCCCAGTCAGAATGAGTTGTAGGGCTTTGGCTTGGAATTGTTGGAAGGAGATGTTCTTCTGGACACTGTCCCGTGGGTTTAACACACTTTTATTTAGCAGACCTTTCTCTTTTTTTTCTTTTCTTTTCTTTCTCTCTCTCCCTTCCTCCCTCCCTCCACTCCCCCCTGTCTCTCTTTCTTTCTCCCTCCTTCCCTCCCTTCCTTTCTTTCTAAAAAGTTTTATTTATTTATTTTTAGATAGGGGGGGCAGGGAGACAGAAAGAGAGGGGGAGAGACATCAACATGTGAGAGAAACACAGATCAGTTGCATGTGCCCCAACCAAGGACCAGCCCACAATTCAGGCATGTGCCCCAACCGGGAATCGAACCAGAGACCCTTTGCTTTGTGGGCCGATGGTCAACTCGCTGAGCCATACTGTTCAGGGCTAATAGTCCTTTAATATTCAGCTTTTATTAGTGTTACCCCGCACCATCCTGGCTCTTCTCTGACCACTAACCAGTTTCTCCTTCAGACCCTCGTTTCCACATCCCAAACAAGGCCTGTCTTCAAGCCTTGCGTGTTTTCTCCCATGAAGAGTTTGTGTAGGTCTATGGCTTCAGCTTCCGTTCTCCATCTGTGTGACTCTCAAATCTATGTCTTCAGGTGTCTCTCTCAAACCTTGGTCCCACATTTTTTAACAGAATGCTTGCATTTTATCCAGATACCCCATTAGCCCCCCAAGCCAACTTTGTCTAAAACAAAAATCACTGACAACCAAACAGAAAAATGAGTAAAGGAAATGAGCATTCTATAGAAAAGGAACTATGAACGCCCCTTAAACATATGGAAATGTACTTAAACTTACTAATAAGAGGTGCAAATTATGCCGAGGAGAAATTAAAACTGATGTTTACACAAAAACCTGACATGAGTGTTTATAGCAGGTCTGTCAACAACCCAAACCTGGAAACCACCCAGTGTCATCCAGGGGGAGAACAGGTACACTGTGCTACATGATACAGTGGAATATTCCCCAGCAACAAAAGGCATCCAAGCGCTGGTGCGCACCAACAGCCTGAAACCTCCAGGAAATTATGCAGAGCGGAAAAAGCCAGTCTCTGAGGGCTACGTACTGCATGGTTCCATTTACATGAAACTCTCTGAAAGATACAACCGTAGTGATGGGGACAGGATCAGCGGCTGCCAGGGGCTCGAGGGGGAGAATGTGACTACTCAGGGACAGCGTGATGGAGGTTTGGGGGTGATAGAACTGAAAACCCATGGAACTATACACCAAAACAGTCAATTTTGCCGTTAACTTAAAAAGAAATTTAAAATTGCATTTCAAACACAAATTGAAAAGCTAGCGGGCTCATTCTTTGACACTGAGTAACACCATTGAGCGTCTGCGGCTGTGTGTAAAGCAGTGTGCTGGACACGGAGGTTCCCAGTGTGCACCCCCTGACCCCCCCGCCCCACACCATGCTCAGAATGTACCCCTCACCTATCAGCATTACCAAGAATCTGGAAGTGTGACAACATTCTGTTGAGGAACACAGGACGGGGTGGGGGGAAAGGGAGTTTATTAGCCAGATGAATGTAAAATGGCACAACCCTAATGGGGAGGAACTTGGCAACATTTTAAAAATGGCAAGTTCATTTAACCTCTGATCCCTGATCTCAGTATGGGACTGGACCACAGAGATACACTTGGCCCATGTCTGAAACGAAGCATTTACAAGTTTTCTGTTGTAGTTTGCTTGTCGTGGCAAGAGACAAAACACGGTAAGTTTCACCTGTCGGGACCAATTAGGTCGACCCGTGGTGTGGTCATGCCATCATTTCCGTTTAGAAATGGTGGGAGACTGGAGAGAGACCTTTTCACTTGAATACACAAAGCAGGTTCATTTACATGGGGTGGCAGAGTTGGGAAGTAGACTGTTCTTAGGGTACTCTTATAGGCCTTTCAAATTTTATATCACGTAAATAGATTGCCTCTTTAAAATACTTAAGTGAGATAAAATTCGGCCTCTCCTTCTCCAAACGGGATGGGCCTTTCAATTCCCATAAAGGAGTGGGGGATCCCAGGAGAGCTCGGCAGTGTCTTCGGCAGGGAACTGGAGGCATAAGGTAGATGTGGCAGGGGTGGCCTGCCAAACTTCACTTGCTGACGACTGAGGGCGTCTTGTGTGTTTCAAAGGAACGTACACGTCGAGGGGAGGAAGAAACCAGGCACGCGGAGCCGGAGGCAGAGACTCTGCCACTCAGATGGCCTCTGGCAGCCTCACTGGGCTTCACGTCGGAGTCCTAAGGCGGTCGGAGAGGAGGCAGGAGTCATTTTGCCTCCACCTAGAAAACACAGAGCCAGGCAATGCTGCTTTGAAAGCCCCCTGCAGAGGGCTCTCCAAAGGGAAGAACCTATTCTTTCTTGAACCCTAGGCCACAGTGCTTCCTGGGGGCACTTTTGACCCCCACCTGGCAGGTCAAGGGCAGAGTAGCCATATAACCACTATGGCCCTTGAGTCAGATTCATGACCACAGGCCTGCTCTGCCTGGCAGGACAGTTGGAGAGAGGCTGACGACATGCAGATACACAGGAAAGGGCGCTGTTGTGGGGCAGGGACCACAGTACTCAGAGCACCAGCAGCCTCTCCTAGATCAGTGGGCGGCACAGTTACTGCCGAGGTCAGGGAGCTGCTGGGCCTGGAGAGCAGTGGGCAAGACACAGGAGCCCAAGGCCACAGGCTGGGTGAGAGCAAGGGAACCAGCAAAGCCATTCTGACACTGGGGCATCGGACAGAGTGGCACTAGCTCTGGGGCTGTCATGGGGGTTCATGCCAGACTCCTTTGGAAAACTCCAGAGACATTTTGTGGGGACGTTTCTATGGGGTAGGGGTAGAGCAGTTTTGCAGAGAAGTTCTGCAGGTGCTCAGGGGAATTCTGATATACATATTCCTGTTGGTGGCACCCCAGGCTCCCTGGTCACGGAAGCTCAGAGTCCTGATGCCACCATCAGACTGCTCCTTCCTCTCGGCACCCTCACTCGCCAGCCCCTATTCGGCACAGGCTCCTCTCCATTCATGCACCAGCTCCCGCTCCTGCCCTCGGAGTTCAGACCTTCATTTCGCCTCCTACCAGCCATTCCCCGGCTCCAGAATCCACGGCCTGCCTTTCTGATGCCTGTGTCAATAGCAAATGCCCCCGACGTTAGTGTGCACTGGAACTACCTCGGGAGATTCGAAGTTACAGTTTCCAGGGGGATTGCTCTCTGGTTCCCATCCGACGTGTGGCCTGGGAGTCTGCATTTTCACACTGCAAGGCCCACTGATGTCGCGGGTCTCAACAGAAAACAAATGCTGAGAACTATTGGCCTGTCAATCGAGAGCCAGAGCCCTGCATGCCATGGGTTTAATGAAGCTGTCATTCCAGGGTTTTCTCTCACTACTTTCTGGCCCAGTCAAGGAGGCCTGCTTGCTTTTCCTAAAGATGCCTCGTTGAGTTTTATCCCCATGCTTTTGTCCTTTTATGGACAGCACACTAACCATCTCTATCAAAATCTTGTCAGTTCGCCTAAGGCTCAGCTCAAAAGCTACTTCCTTTCCCCAATATCTTCGTGTATCCCCACAGATGGCAATGACCTTTCCCTGGGCTGACCATGAAGGCACTTTCCCTTCTATTGCCTTTGCTGCAGGCTCTATGTTCGCATGCTTTCCCCCGAGCAGATTACAAAACTCCAGTCCGTGGAGATGCGTTCTCCTGCGTGTCCGCTTCTGCCTCCAAGTCCCCAGCGTGGTGCCTCACATGCAGCAGACGCCCCATCATGTGACGGGAGAATGCAGCGCATTTCTCTCAGCCTGACTATCTGTACCGTTTAATACGCATTGTTTCAGTACACAGAGGAAAAGGAGTCTTCCTTCCCGTCTTCCTTTGTACGTGCAGTTATCACATTCCCAGACATCTGGTTGGAATATTCTTTCTAAGCTTAGTCTGTTCACCTTCAACGCTGCAGGGAACGAGGCTATTTTGGTCCACAGACCCAGCATTTGAGACAAAAGTAATTTTAATCAACATGGCTCCTGGTGTAGTTTTTTTTTCTCCTAGCCACACACTTGAGTTTTTACCCATAAAAGGTGATAAAAAGACATTTAGGTATTTTTGTAAGGAAAATACTTAAACCATCGCTTATGAGATTTCTAATTTGGGGCTCTAAGTTTCTAATAAAAAAACTACTCTAAGCAGCTTCTAAAAATAAGAACTTGTAGTGCTTGAAAATTCTTGAGCAACATTTTACATTAAGTTTTTCAAGCTACTGAATTCCATAAAAGCTCACAAATCTCCATCTTGGAATTGGACCTGCTGTTTTGTTTCTGGCAGATTTGAAATCAGGCGGGGATTTCTTTGGAACTGCACACACGGTCAGGCGTTTGGCCCAGGACGCCAAAAATAAGATAAAAATACATACTGCTTTCTTATCTAATGACACGATAGGAACATTTTCCGCTTGAAAAGATACATTTCTACAACCTTGAGTTTTAAGGGGTTTTGTTTGTTTGTTTGCTTTTTTAGTTTCAAAGTAACCAACCATAGTGAGACACATCAAACAGAACACAAACTTGACAGAGAGGATGATCCTCACGTTAGGTAGTATGTAGTTGCATGCGTGGGTAAGACACCCAAAGGAAGTAAACTAAAATGTTGCATGCTTTTTTCTGTTTGGACATTACAGGTGATGATTATCTTGTCCCTGCTTTGCAGTATTCTTTAAATTTTCTACAGTCAATGCCTACTAGTTTTATTATAATAAAAAATGTAATCGAGGAGAAGAAATTAAGATGCTAAAATCAGAATGTTTCAAAATAGACAAACCTAAAAATAACTAATGCTTGAAAATTTTCACATCATGCCAAAAAATCAAATGCTCCCAAGAACCTATATGATAATCAACATGTCATTCCCCCATGACATAAGTAACGTTCAAGCCACAAGCACACGAGACACGTTGGCCCCCAGCCCTGCAGACCCTATTGTTTGAATATACTCAATCTTTAATTCAATTCACATCCAGGGTTTAAAGAAACACTTCTGAATTTTTTGAAAGAAATCATCGCATGAAACTAACATTTTCTAAAGATAAAATGCAGAAAGATCTAAATCCCTTTGATTTTTGTAGCTATTTCACTTCAGTTATAAAACTTAATATTCAGATAAAAGTTTAAGCTTTATCATGTCTCATTACAGAAAAGAGTAATATAGACAAAAGGTGTTCAGAAAAGAATGCTAACAGAGCCCTCCCGAGCATCAGGGTAGATTTCAGTGGATGCCTATATACACACATGAAAAACTGTTCTTACTCTTAGCCAAGCAGAAACACTCCTTTGGGTAAACATCTCTAGGTATTTCGACGGCAGGCCCTAACCCCGAGTACTCCCAGCATTTGCGATTTCTGACCCTGCATCACATTCCCATATGCAGTTTACAGCTACACATTTGCATTCTATCTCCAAACATCTTTAGTGAAGAATGCTTTTGAGCAGACCAACACAACATAAGATTAGCTAACTAGAAAGAAGGGGCCCCAATAAACCTATTCATTCAATTGTTAGGAAAGAATGCATTCAGATCTTGGAACTATTTATGCTGGAAACTCTATGATTCTGGCATCTTCCCCTCTGCTAGGTCCCCTGCTGAGAATGTGAAGGGCCCTCAGATGCCTTTGCTGCTGAGCTGAAGCCAGGAGCAGAGGAAAAGCCAGACCCACTTATTTGTAGATGCAGCAAATGCTCTGAATGTGAGCAAAGCCCAACATTGAAACAGACTGAAACATCATCAACAAAAACCAACTCCCCTCCAAAAACACTACAATTATTCTAGAAAATAATTTGAATTTATAGACCAATATTTCCTAGTTAACACACTCAGAATACTTGCTTTTCTCCATGCTAGCTCACGATTAATTGAATTTCTGAGAATAATGCAGATGAGATTCAATAGAAGCCAAATGGCAAGAGAGGTGCATTGTTCATAAATATGAATGCAAATGATTACAGAGAGAAACCTACATGTCATGCAATTAGCATATGTAAAGGGGAGAAAGAGTGAATGCCTACGTCCAAAAATATTAATTTCCTGCTGAAACACACCAGTATCCACAGGGATCTGCCAGAAGCAGGAAGCAGACTTTCCTGGCCACGTGGTGTGAGCGTAAGCAGCAGAACGCCCCGACACTCACCCATACCTGACCCAGGTATGAGCGGGCGCTGTGGCCCTGACGCCTCCCCGTTCTGTGTCACGCCTGTCCTCGGAGCATCTGTGAGATCTGAGCACAAATCTACGGCTACGGGTCCCTAGGTGTCAGTCTACGGCGATAAAGAGGAGGCTCTGGGAGAGACCCGAAAACTCGCTGAGGCTCAGCAGTAGCTCCAAGAGTTAGTGTGCCAGCTTCCACCTGCTGCAATCTGAGGAAGAAACACCTGTGTGGAGACTAAGCATGTTGAAACCTTCATGAGAAATCATGGTGGCATTCAAACAAAAACAGGTTTTCTATAAGAGGGTTAAGAAAAATTATGTAAAACTCAGATGTAAGACAAAAGAAATATTTCAGTGTCATACAGGGCAAAGGCTACCCATGGATTACAGAAGGGAAAGCACTTCAAGTCACTGTTTACTGCTCATTAAAGGTCTCAGGCTTAGTGAAGTGACAGCTAATAAATTTTGTTTGGCAGAGATACAAATAATTTCTGTTCAGTGGAAATGACCCCAAAGGTTACAGTTGGTGGGATGATAACCAGTTTTGTATATAACCCAGCAATTTTAATGTATGATTTCTTCATTACATTGTCTGTAAATATTTAGTTCTTTACATCTTATTGGTTCCTTCACTGATTAAGGAGTTGAATAAAACCTTTGATGCCTGTTCATTTTATACTTTGGCAGGAGTTATGATTTTACCATTTAAAGATTAGGCTCTAGCAAGTAGGTTATTATTTCGATGTGTATTCATATGACTATTTATCTTCAATTATTAAATGTGAATATTCTATATAACAATAATTAGTTTTTATTTTGTTTTCTTTTGTATATTCTAATGGCGCTGGTGTGCTAAAAAAGTAAATAAGGCAGGTATTATGTTTCTTAATGTGATGACATAATAAGGGATTATCCCATGCTTTTATCACATTAAATAGACAGGTATTTAGCTATACTATATATTTCTAACTCTACTCCATAAACAGCATGATTTAGGAAATAATCACTTGCTTGTCTCGGCTTCAGAGAATCTGACAAGTTCAAACAGCAGAGCGTCATGAAAACAGACAGAATTCCCCACCCAGAATTCACATTAACGTGAGCAGCTGTAGCTCCGGCAGCTCTAGCAGGTCCAGGGGATCGTGACTTCAGCTCACACAAGCTTCCGGGCAGGTTATAACATCATCATCAACAGCTGCCACGCAGCTCGCAAGAGTGACAAACACAGGGAGGGCAACCTGCTAGAAGACACAAAGGCGCTGTCAAACATTTAAGTGACGTTTCTCAAATCTGGATGGGCAGAGGGACCTCAGAGCGACAAGAGAACAGAAGAGAGTCATGTTTGATGTGATGTCATTGCTGAACAGTCCCATGCAGGCTGAAATTTAATTGGCATTGTCTCCACATTTGCTGGGATGAGTGTAGATAGCTTCCATGCTTTCAAATTATGCCTTGCATTAGAACCTGTGGGAAGCTTGTTAAAATGCAGGTTTTGATTCAGTGGGTCCAGGTGGGGCCTGAGAGCCTGTAGTTCTAACAAGCTCCCAGGTGATGCTGAGGCTGTGGTCAGGAGACCCCGTTGAGAATGGTAAAGACTCTCTCATCTCGCTAAAGTGGAAAGACCAATGTGGGCTCCTCATGCTGACCACGGCGAGCCAGAGCTTCTGGAATGCATTTTTCAAACACGTAAAATAATAAAAATTTCTGAATTACAGGAACACCATACTTAAAAATGATAGAACCACCTTTGAAAATCCTAAAGTGATATTCCGATGTAGAAACATTTCTGCACAAAGAGGTATAAGAGAAAGGTCTGAAAATTCTTTGTAGACCTGGTGATGTGGGTGTCATGTTAAAAACAAAATAAATCTGTCCCAGTCCTTTGTCCCTGACCTTTGGCTTGAACCCTTGAGACATGGCCCCTGGTGCCAAAACAGAACTCCCCGAGCGAACACCTTGCTGCCGGGATCGCACTGGAACTGGGGATTACTGGGCACTTGAAAACATCAGTCTTGTTTTGCAGACTGTCCCGTTAATGTCAAAGATGGGCGTGCAAGGTCTTCGATGGGGCTGGACAACCTCAGTGACAGAGATGGCCGCTTCCTTGTCATCGTGTGTCAAGTACAAACAAGGTAAAGCCACACACTTTTGTTAACATAGATACATGAGATCCAGACACAGGGAGGAACAAGACTGTGGTCCCTGGGTGACCCTTTGTTTTCACGAGTGTGAGGAGTGCTCAGGGGTGTGGAGTGGAAACCAAACTGACCACAGACCTACGCACATGGAATAATTTTATGAAGATTTCAGGGGTTGAAAGATTGAAGTCAAGTACCGCGCTGACAGGAAGCCCTGGGTGCATTTAAAAACATGATGTGTGAAGTGTTTGTTTCCTTTCCCGGGGGAGCATGTTTTAAGGAACATTCCCACAGACCTTCGTAAATACAGACCTCAGTAACATTTTGAGAGTAAGTTCTGGACCTTTAGCTGATTTTCAGGGTGTAAGAGGCCCCGATTAGTGTTCAACAGACCACCAACAGGACACACCTGAGTAATGAGACCAATTCTCGGGCAGTTTTACAGACTAACGGGCCATTTGCCCCTTGTGGATAGTGAGAGACTACCATTTCTCTCCATAGTCAGCTCGGCCCAGCTCAACTCCCAAAACCCTTCATGGTGAATTTTTCATCTTGAAACAGCACCACAGAGAAGGGGTGCATGGATATTAATTCTGTTGAGAACTTGGTTCCCTTTTCAGTCAGATTTGGGAAGTTGGGTTATAGCAACTAAAAGAACGTTGCAAATCAATGATGAGAGAATTTTCAAGTTGATTCCCAAACAATAAAAGGACAACACATGTAAGACCTTTGAAACCCATATATTTATCTTATTGCCAAAATCCATATTAAGTGGTGTGCTGTTAAAAAAAAAAAAAAAAAAAAAAAAAGCCCTGACTGGTGTGGCTCAGTGGATTGAGCACCGGCCTGCAAACCAAAGTGTCACCAGTTCGATTCCCAGTCAGGGCACATGCCTGGGTTGGGGGCCAGGTTCCCAGTAGGGGGCACACTAGAGGCAACCACACATTGATGTTTCTCTCCCTTTCTTTCTCCCTCCTTTCCCTTCTCTCTAAAAATAAATAAGTAAAATCTTGAAAAAAAAATTAAAAATGGAAAAACACACAGTGTAAGGGAAGAAATCATAAAACATGCAAGTACCCAGCTGGAGAAGACTTGTTGTTCATAGCAGTAAAATCTAACATCTTCATTCTCTACTAGGACATGTAAATAATAATATATCTCAAATATTTATGTATTCGCTCAACAGCTATCATGTGCTTTTATTTTCAGTTGGCTGGTAGATACCAAGAAATACACTAGGATAGAGGAAGAATAAGATACAGTCTCTGTCCAGTTAATAAAAATAGCTTCATTGTTTTTGTTAAAAACAAGTCAGCCTCACTATTAAACATTCATTTCAGAGCTGTCTGTCCATAACCTATCTTCTCCACCCCCCCGCAACACACACAATTGTACAACTAATGGCACCGGACTGTATAAGCCGTTCTATATCCTGCTTTCTCCATTGGCAATCTATCACACGCATCTTTTCATGATTACAGAACTGTATGACTTTCATGGCCATATAACATTCCATTCTACTTAAGGAGATCTGATTGATGGACATTTAGTATAGTCTCACTGCTTGCTATTAAATGCAGTAACAAACACCTGGAGGGGCAGTATAGAATGGTAATAAGGGCATGGATTCTGAAGTCAGACTGCTTGGTTTTAAATCTCAGTGCAGTCTCTTCCCAACTACGTAACCGTGGTCAGGTTACCGAACCTAAGCCTCATCTGTGAAACTGGAGTGATGATAACGCCTCCCTCACACGGTTGCTGTAACTGCCCCCATGAAGTAGTTCATACATGTAAAGCACTTAGAATGGTACCTAGCAGATCGTAAGTGCTTTAGAAGTGTTTGCTACTATTGTTCTTACTTTCACGTTTGTGCAATTAATGCTTTAGAAGAAACTTCTAAAAATGGGCTAAGAGCCTAGAAGGCTATGAATGAACATGTTAGATCTGAGTATATTCTGCAACGTATCCTCCAAAAAGCTTATACTGGTGGATTAACCATAACTTTAAAAACAGTTCCCCTTGCTTGGCAGTCACGAGACTTGGAAGCTCACCGCCAGTCTGACCACGCTGCTACACTGATTCCGTGCACACCATGGGCACATGGGAAGGGCAAGCAGCGAGGTCAGGGACCCTGGAGGAAATGACACAGAGAATTCTAGCAAAAATATCCTTCAAAAATGAAAGTCAAATGGAGACATTCCAGAAACACAAAAACTGAGAAAATTCATCACTAGGAGAACCATGCTAAAAGAAACACTAAATAGAGAAACTTAGGCAGAAGGAATGAGATGCCAGATGGACGAGTAGAACTACAGGATGGAATGAGGAAAAACAGAAAGCATGAATATGCAGATAAACCAAAGATGTGTAACTATAAAACAATAAAAATAAGTCCTGTGGATTTAAATATATGCAGAATAAAATTGTACCCAACAACCCACTCTTCCCAGGAAGTGACAGAGACACTGATGTGCATGGGACCCCCGTAAGTTAAGGCTGTGCGCTGTAATCTCTTGGGTCGCCTACTAGGACACTTGTAAAGAATTTATAACAGGCTACTAGAGGAGGGACAGTGGAAGAGTTAAAATACTTGATTAAAAAGAAGGCAA
Source organism: Desmodus rotundus (assembly GCF_022682495.2). Taxonomy (NCBI): domain Eukaryota; kingdom Metazoa; phylum Chordata; class Mammalia; order Chiroptera; family Phyllostomidae; genus Desmodus; species Desmodus rotundus. The sequence goes on along the minus strand of NC_071388.1, from coordinate 197,685,938 downwards.
AAAAAAAGATAAAGAATAACTAATGGGGGCAAGTTAACAAAGAGCAATATGGTAGATTTATACCCAAATATGTCAGATTACATCATGTGGTAATAGGTTAGATATAACAATTAAAGAACAAAATTGTCAAATTAAAAAACCCCAACTATACACCATTCCTAAGAACACAGTAAAAACATGAGGGTATAGAAAACTCGAAAGTAAAAGGCTGGAAAATGCTTTGCAAATGCTAACTAAAAGCTGATGTTGCTATATTATTAGACAAAGTAGGCTTTAAGGTAGGAAATATTATTAGAGATGAACATTTCTTAGTGATAAAAGGGTCACTTTATCAAAGAGATAACAATTTAAAAACTGTACATGGCAAATAATAACATAGCTTCCAAATATATGAGGGAAAAACGGACAGAACTGAACGGAGAAGTAGACGAACCCACAATCCTTGTGGGAGACTGTTAGAAACTCCTCTCAGAGATTCAGAGAACAAGAAGAAGAAAAGTTGATTAAGGATATAGAAGACTGAAAGTAAATTTACAGAAAATGACCTGACATATAAGACACCACACACAATTGCAACAAAAATTAACCATTTGTAGGGAAATAAAGCAAATTTCAAGAAATTTGAAAGATGGAAATTATATAGCATATCTTCCTAACTACAAGGATATTAGGCTAGAAAAAATTTTAAAACAATAATTAGAAAATTCCCTAATATTTAAACATTTATATAATATACTTCTAAGTAACCCACAGGGGAAATTAAAGAATGTTTTCAACAGAATGGCAATAAAGAAACAACTTACTAATGCTTGTAGGATGCAACTATACATATTATTAGAAGGAAACGTAGAGCCTTGAGTGATATATTGGAAAAGAAGAAGGGCTACAAATCAATGATTAAGAATCTACTTCAAATATATTAGAAAGATAACAGCAAAGTAATTCTGAAAGGAGGATTCAAACAATAAAGAACAAAAATTAATACTTGTAGAATAGAGAATATTTACAAAATAAAAAGTTGATTCTTGGAAAAGACTACTCAAATTGATAAACTCCTATAAAACTGATCAAGAACAGATGTATACTTAGGAGTGAAGAGAAAGAGATTATTACAGATTCTACAAAGATAATAAGAGACATTGTAAACCTCATGGCAACTGATTTGACAACTGAGATAAAAGGGACAAATTCCTAGAAAAACACACCTTCGACTGTAAAGGAGAAAACAGAACATCTGGATAGTCATGTATATGGTCTGTCCAGAAGGTGTCCAGTCATGTAATATGAAAAATAGAGACATTTATTGAAGTAGATACAAGAAACATTGAACACAGGACAATGATGACTCAGTCCCTTTCAAAATAGGCACCTTGGGACCTCACACAGTTCTCCCAATCACCATCAGCTGCCCTGTCATATTTTCCTGAATCCCATCAACAGTCTGAAATCTCTTCCCTTTCAAAGGTGACTTTAGTTTTGGGAAAAGCCAGAAGTCTCAAGGCACCAAATCTGGGCTGTAAGGGGGCTAATTCACCTGGGCAATTTGAAGTTTCACAAAAAAAACTGCACGAGATGTGATGCATGAGCGGGTAGGTTGCCATGCTGAAGCTGCCAACCACCAACTGCCCAGAGCTGTGGCCTTCTGAGTCATCTGAATAGTTTCTGTGGAGGACTGTTCAAGCTTCACACCAAATGTGATGCAAATTCATTGCTCTACTCACTCAGTCATTTTGAATGCAATGGCCACACAGTACATGTGCTCACTCAATAGCGTCTACCGTCTCCACTGACTAGTACAGTGAAGTCGTCATTGTTCACACATGTGCATTCCAGTCCACTCTCCTTGGCCTGCCTGGTTACATTGATGTCGTGCAAACTGTTCTCGTTATATTAAACATGGCTGGACTTTTCCCGGGTAGACCTAGTGTAACAGCAAAGATAATTTTGAAGCAGAACAAGGTTGGAGGCTTTCACTGCCTGACATCAAGACGTTTTAGAAAGCTACAGTAAATAAGGGATGAGTGTTGGCAGAGATGAAGACAGACTAATGAACTAATGCAAACGTGTAGAGAGTACATATGGAGAGAGTATAAATAGTCACATGATTTCTGACAAAGTTGATGCTTCCGTAAATGTAAAGAGGACCATCCTTTCAATAAACAGTGCTTAGTATATTAGGTATTCCTATAGCACAAAAATGAGTCACAAATCAACTCCAAGTAGATTATAGATCTAACTAAGAAAAGAAAAATAATACAACTTCCCAAACATAAGAGAATATCTTCATGACCTCGTTATAGGCAAAAGTACCTTAAGCAGGACACAAAACATTGTAAACATAGGTAAAGACTCATAATTGAACTATGTTAAAATTAAGAACTTCTGCTCACCTAAAGACACCACCAACAGAATAACAAGGAAAAGAAATTTGCAATACATATATCTGACCAGCAACTCACCAATAAATCAATAAAGAAAACACAAGCAATCCAATTAAAAAGTGGCTAAAAGGCAACCAGGCTATATATAAATGGCCAATAAACACATGAAAAGGGGCTGGATATCATTCATCAGAGAAATCAAAATGAAAGCACGAAGAGGTATTGCCACACACCCACTACAATGGGTCAAATGAAATCACTGACGTTAGCAAGGGCTGCGAGGACGTGGAGAACCAGAAATCTCGGCCTCTTGGTAGGAGTGTACACTGGTACAATTCTTCAGAAATCACAATGGTGTATCCTGAAAGCTGAACATTGCTTATGACCCAGCAATTTTACTTCTACATTCACACTCAACAGTAAAATGTACATATTTGCTCTAAAAGGGCTGTAAAAGAAAGTTCAGAGTGGCATGATCTGTAAGTCTCAAACTGGAAACAACCCAAATACACATCAGTAATTGAAGGAATAAAGTGTGATATGGTCATATAATTTAATACTATACAAAACCAAAAATGAATTGTAACTATATACAACATGGGTGAATATCACAAACAAAACAGTAAATCAAAGAAGCCAAATTCAAAAGAATGCATACTGTATAATTCCATATATGTCAAGTTCAACCATGGTATGGTGCCAGAGATCTGGGGAGTGGGTACCCTGGGGAAGATGCAGGGTAGGGGGCAAGAGGGGACTTCTGAGGTACTGGTAATGCTGTACTTACAGAAACACGGGTGGTGATTATTGGGTGCACTACAGCAAATGAGGCCTGAAACGTCGTTGCAGGTGGCCAAAAGGACAAGACTGAAGCTGTCCTGGTTCGGGCACATCATGAGAAGGCAGGGTTCTTTGGAAAAGACAATAAAGCTGGGAAAGCAGAAGGCAGCAGGAAAAGAGGCAGACCCAATATGAGAGGGACGGACTCCATAAAGGAAACACAGGCCTGAGTCCATTGGAGCTGAGCAGGGACAGTGAAGACAGGCCAGTGTGCATATCACTCATTCCCAGAGTTCTCAGACGCTGAAGCTGAGTCAGCGGCATGTGACACACACACACACCCCTTACACACCTATATCCAAGAGCCAGGTACCAGGTTCTCTGTTCATGAAATTCTCAAGTCCATTAGGAGCTGTAGAACTTCCTCGCCCACTCCTAAATGCATTGTGATCCCATTTATGAGGTGACACGTGCAAAGCACCGAACCAGCGTGTCTTCAGATATTCCTCCCTCTCGCCCCAAAACTGGTCTCTCAAAGAGCCCCAGCGCTTCACGCCGCTGAGCACTGTGCCTGGTCCCTTCTTACACATCAAGACCTCTGTCGCGTTCAACTCCGTGTTCCAGAAGCCCAAAGTGCAGCATCCATGCCTGTGTGGTATTTAATGTTGCATGACATGCTCTATTAAATTTTTCACAAGTTAACGTTCATTCTTACAAGCAGAACAAAATAACGTTTAAAAATGAGATGTATGATCTGTAAGTCTCGAACTGGAAACAATCCAAATGTAGGTCAGTAATGGAAGGGGTGAAGTGTGATCTGGCCTGATCCCCCATGATGAGCGCCATAGTCAAGCTAATGGATGAACCTCGTCAAACCTGACTCAACAAAGTACAAAGAAATAGAAGCAAAAAAACTGACTCATGATCAGATAACGGATGACATCCATTACAATCCACTTGACATTGCTGTGCGCTTACTGCTAGGATCTCTGTTGGGAATTGGGAGGCAGATTCTTAGCCTCGAGGGACCCACAATCTAATGGGACAGACAGATATGAATATAGCCAACTACACGCTCTATCGCAGCTTGCTCTTACTGCTACTGAAGTGACATTTATACACTTAAATGCAATAGAATTTAAGGGAGCTTGGGAATCTCTCAAGTGTCCTTTTATCTACCGAAATAATAACATTTGTATTTAACATTAACACAAACCAAGGTCAGCCCTGGCGGGTGTGGCTCAGTGCATTAAGTTCCAGTTTGTGAGCTGTTCCCAGTCAGGGCACCTGCCTCGGTTGCAGGCCAGGTCCCTGGTTGGGGGCGTGTGGGAAGCAACCTATTTATGTATCTCTCGCACATTGATGTACATTGATGTTTCTCTCCCTCTCTTTCTCCCTCCCTACCCTTCTGCCTAAAAGTAAATAAATAAAACCTTAAAAAAAAAAAAGAAAACCAAGTTCAGGAAATCCGCATTCTTGTCGTTTCTGTTGGTAAAATGTACCAAGTTTTCCCTAGGACGCCCACTGCTAGGACGTCATGCTCAGGAGAGCGTCCCGCAGTATGCCCACAGGAAACTAGGTGAGAGGAAAGGGATCCCGAAGCCTGAGGAAAGTGGTCAGCGGGCACCCTGTGACCTTTCTCACCTCCCTGCTGAACTTGAGATGTGGGAAGGAGAAACCCTACATTTTCTAGGCTCCTTTGGAAACCAGGCTCCACCAGTTAGAAGCACTCTTGCAGAATTTGGAAGGTGGAGAGGAGCAGGGCTGGCTTTTCTCTTCATGACTTTCAGTGACCGACAGTAAATATGTAGGATTCTTCTTTCTGCCTCTGGTTCAATGGCTTATTGAACTAGGTTGAATTTTCCTCTTAGGATTGGATTAGATTCAGAAACAAGACTTTATGCTCAGGTTTTGGTGGTTAGTTGAGGAAACACAGCAAATCATATTACCTCTTTCCATCTGTTCCCTCCAGGACAGACTAGCAGTACTTTGAAGAACTGCAGCGAGAGTGAAGTGCGGGGCCTGCCCGCGTTCCTCAGAGTCTCGTCGCCGTGGTGAGCAACTTGGCAGATGTTTGTGTTTCTACTTTCCAACGGGGCTAAACAATCTTTTTAAAAAATCACGTAAATAAACAGGAGGTTTGATTCATTCTAGAAAAGTCGACTTCATAAGCCTTTTTCATTAAGAGAGGTGTATGATGCTAAGCTCGCAGAAAGACTTCACCCTTCCCTGAAATTGTAACCCACTGTACAATCCAAAAAGCAGCTGCCCAATAAAAGAAACAAACATACGGAGACTGGCTGCTCTGCGAGGTTGAATCAGTGCCTTATTCTTATTTTACTAGTAACTGGGACTCACCTAGAACACAAATAAATTCAACCCACGGGACTGCCAGACGTCACATCTGTGCTCTGTCCCGGCATGTGGTTGTTTTTCTTATTTACCTGGGGAACGTAGATGCACTCTCAACACAGCCTAGACTTTAAGAACTTACTCGAGCTCCCTCTTCAGCATTCTGGGATGTAAGTGGTGCTTCAGTGTCGTTCGCACTGAGGTCAACCCCCTGGTTCCCCAGAGCCACCTCTCCTGTTGACTGAGCCTCAGCAGACCAGCCCTGTGGTTGCAGGCCTCATCCATCTGGCTTGGCTGCCCAGCCATGAGCTTCGGGGAGTTCCCTGCCCTCCCTGCCCATCAGGCTAATTGCCAGCTAATTCTCACACTCCCTCAGGTCTGCCTACGTGCCGCATTGGCATAGCTTCTGAGGTGAGGCCCCGGGCCACGGAATGATAGAGGCCAACTTGTTTCTGTTACAGCAGGATGGATTCAAGCCCATGCCTGCTTCAGCCCTTTGGATTTTGGCTCACTGCCCTGCAGGGACCATGGACCTGTACACGAATCTGGTGCTTTGACCAACTTCTTTGTACATCTTCTGTGGGCTGCTGTGCAGGCTCAGTCCAGCTCCCCTCCTCGGGTTAGAGCATTCCCCATAGCCTGTTCACGCACATCCACAGGACAGACGGAAAACCATGCCCCAGTTGTGGCTTTTTGGACAGTGTTGAGAAGGGGAAGAAAAATTAATCGGCTTCAGTTTGTTGTTAGGAATGCACACCACGGGTAGTTCTTTCGGGAAATGGTGCTGAGTCCTAATTCTGATTCGCCCAATACAGAGGCAGAAGTTCCCCTTTACGTCATCCTACACACGGCAGTCTGGACCTCTCCTATGGTGGTTAACTAACAGTGATTTGTTTTGCTTAAAAAAAAAAAACTGTACAAACAATAGAGGATGAATGCTTTACCTTGTATACTTACTACTTTTGAAACTAGAAATAATTCTATTGTAAAGTAGGTAAAAATATTTCTCTCCAAGGTGAAGAGAAGACGTGGGCATAACAACATGGTGACTGGTACTCAGACACGCAAGCAAATTCCCTTTGGAGCTCAGTAACTAGCTCATCCAACAGGCAGTAACAGCAAGTAAGGCTTAGTGTGGTGTTAATTAATTTATACTATAATTAACTTTCTTTCCCATATTAAGTAAGGCAGTTTGAAGTAAGGTTTTTTTTTTTTTTAAGTGGTTTCAGAGAACTTGCAAAAACACACCAAAAGTGCTCTAGTCCAACGCCAGAACACAGTTTTGTCT